>NC_059200.1:23154623-23177123 GCF_020615455.1 Coregonus clupeaformis | reverse complement strand
ATTAACAGCAGACTAGTTCATTTCCTCAGTGAAAACAATGTACTGAGCAAATGTCAAATTGGCTTTTTACCAAATTACCGTACGACAGACCACGTATTCACCCTGCACACCCTAATTGACAAACAAACAAACCAAAACAAAGGCAAAGTCTTCTCATGCTTTGTTGATTTCAAAAAAGCTTTTGACTCAATTTGGCATGAGGGTCTGCTATACAAATTGATGGAAAGTGGGGTTGGGGGAAAAACATACGACATTATAAAATCCATGTACACAAACAACAAGTGTGCGGTTAAAATTGGCAAAAACACACACATTTCTTTCCACAGGGCCGTGGGGTGAGACAGGGATGCAGTTTAAGCCCCACCCTCTTCAACATATATATCAACGAATTGGCGAGGGCACTAGAACAGTCTGCAGCACCCGGCCTCACCCTACTAGAATCTGAAGTCAAATGTCTTCTGTTTGCTGACGATCTGGTGCTTCTGTCACCAACCAAGGAGGGCCTACAGCAGCACCTAGATCTTCTGCACAGATTCTGTCAGACCTGGGCCCTGACAGTAAATCTCAGTAAGACAAAAATAATGGTGTTCCAAAAAAGGTCCAGTTGCCAGGACCACAAATACAAATTCCATCTAGACACCGTTGCCCTAGAGCACACAAAAAACTATACATACCTCGGCCTAAACATCAGCGCCACAGGTAACTTCCACAAAGCTGTGAACGATCTGAGGGACAAGGCAAGAAGGGCCTTCTATGCCATCAAAAGGAACATAAAATTTGACATACCAATTAGGATCTGGCTAAAAATACTTGAATCAGTTATAGAACCCATTGCCCTTTATGGTTCTGAGGTCTGGGGTCCGCTCACCAACCAAGAATTCACAAAATGGGACAAACACCAAATTGAGAATCTGCATGCAGAATTCTGCAAAAACATCCTCCGTGTACAACGTAAAACACCAAATAATGCATGCAGAGCAGAATTAGGCCAATACCCGCTAATTATCAAAATCCAGAAAAGAGCCGTTAAATTCTATAACCACTTAAAAGGAAGCGATTCCCAAACCTTCCATAACAAAGCCATCACCTACAGAGAGATGAACTTGGAGAAGAGTCCCCTAAGTAAGCTTGTCCTGGGGCTCTGTTCACAAACACAAACAGACCCCACACAGCCCCAGGACAACAACAACAACAACACAACTAGACCCAACCAAATCATGAGAAAACAAAAAGAGAATTACTTGACACATTGGAAAGAACAAACAAAAAAACAGAGCAAACTAGAATGATATTTGGCCCTAAACAGAGAGTACACAGTGGCAGAATACTTGACCACTGTGACTGACCCAAACTTAAGGAAAGCTTTGACTATGTACAGACTCAGTGAGCATAGCCTTGCTATTGAGAGAGGCCGCCGTAGGCAGACCTGGCTCTCAAGAGAAGACAGGCTATGTGCACACTGCCCACAAAATGAGGTGGAAACTGAGCTGCACTTCCTAACCTCCTGCCAAATGTATGACCATATTAGAGACACATATTTCCCTCAGATTACAGCGATCCACAAAGAATTCGAAAACAAACCCAATTTTGATAAACTCCCTTATCTACTGGGTGAAAAACCACAGTGTGCCATCACAGATGCAAGATTTGTGACCTGTTGCCACAAGAAAAGGGCAACCAGTGAAGAACAAACACCATTGTAAATACAACCCATATTTATGTTTATTTATTTTCCCATTTGTACTTTAACTATTTGCACATTGTTACAACACTGTATATATACATAATATGACATTTGAAATGTCTTTATTCTTTTGAAACTTCTGAGTGTAATGTTTACTGTTAATATTTATTGTTTATTTCACTTTTGTTTACTATCTACTTCACTTGCTTTGGCAATGTTAACACCAGTGGCGGCTGGCCGATAGAGGCGCTAGGGCCCCTTAAATAAAATTATTTTAAAAATAAAAAAATAAAAAAAATAATAATAATAATAATAAAAACATCAGTATGTCAATATTTGTGTGTTTGAAATATGGAATGCACACAGTAATATGTGTAAGATATGATAGAAAATCATATTCGCAACCTTTCCTCTGCCTGTCAAACGCCTCGTCAGCTCTGGGCGATACAGAAAGTGCCCCGAGAGAGGCGGGTCTACGTAGCAGTTAAGCCAATTGCTAATTTAAGATATGAATGTATGACATAAAATGTAGTCAATAAGCGATCTTAAATCGAATCCAAGGAGGGCGATTATTTTACCCTTCAAGCTCGCCCCTGATAAAATAAGGACCGGGGTCCAGTGACGCCATTTTTACTAGACAACAATGGCGAAGCGCAAGCATTACTCCTCCAAGACCCAACCCTAACTCGGTGAAATCTCTCCTCCAAGATCCGTTTGAGAGGAGAACTTTGTCAGAGAAAGTTCGGGTTAAAGAGCTGGGCCCAGATCAACCTGACCTCTCAATCAGACAGCAGGCTAGCGAGAAAGGGAAGCAGTATATGCGCGGCTTCTCCGGTAGCTGGTACACCAGGAAGGCTTGGCTAGCTGGGTGCACTGATGCTAATGCTTTATTTTGCTTTCCGTGCTTGCTTTTAAACACGGGGTCAGATTCAGCATGGACAGGTACCGGAGTGAGGGAGATATGAAGCACCTGTCAGAGAAGGTAAAGAAACATGAGAACACCAGGGCACACATGGACAACTCTGTAAAGCTAGCTGTATTAGGAAGGGGTGAACATTGCTACGCAGCTGGATGACGGCCACAGGATTGCGGTGAGGAAACACAATGAGGAGGTGGATAAAAACAGGCACATTCTATCCAAAATTATCGATTGTGTGAAGTTCTGTGGGGCTTTTGAGTTGGCCTTGCGTGGGCACGAGGAGACTGACTCCTCAGACAACCCCGGCATTTTCCGGGGCTTAGTGGATTTTTTTGCCTCCTCGACAGTGTGCTGGAGGAGCACCTGAAGACAGCTACCGTTTTTAAGGGCACGTCAAAGCGATACAGAACGAGCTGTTGGACTGTATGCTGTCAATGCTTAAGGATTACATCCTGGAGGAAGTAAAGAGTGCTGATTTTATCGCCATTCAAGCTGACGAGAGCGACTGACGTTCCACCCACTGCCAGTTGGTGCTTGTGTGAGTGATTATCATAGAGCCGTCACAATTATATTTGTTTTAGTATTTTAAAAGGAAAGAGAAGACACAATCAGACGTTGATAATAATGCAGGAAAGTACTACACAGTTTGTAATAATTATTCAGGTGTCCACCAGGTCAATTTCTAGAAGAGGCCTAGTTGTTATTGAATATTAACTTTATTGCTAAGTGAACAGCAGAACAAAATTATGTTGCATCCCTCTCACAAATGTAATAGAAAAAGGCTTTAAAACGTAATAACATCAGTTAATTATGTACATCACAGGTTAAAAGCAGTTACTAGACATAGTTTGTGTGTATATACACACTGTCTGTCTGTCTGTCTGTCTGTCTGTCTGTCTATATATATATATATAAGTCACTGGTTGTGTGTTGAGGGGGAATTACAGTGAGTTAAGAAGTCTGATTGCAAGTTATCAAATTAAACTTTATTTTTTGGACCCAGGGCCTCAATTCCCTCTTTGTGTGGGGACAGCGCATCTGACAAGCAGCAACAGCCCATCAAGCGACGGAGGATGCTGGGACCAGGAGAACAACAGAGGTTGGCTATAGAGGTAAGTTGTGATGTAATTGTCAGTGTTTCCCACCTAGAACTTTTTTCAGGCCTGGTAGTATGTAGCCAAAACCCTGAACAATCAGCACCTTGGTAATCATATACTTGAGTTGGACATAGGCATGTGTCAGTCAGGATCACTTGCATCAAAATAGCTTAATTGCAAATTAAAGCTGATGATGTATCTTTACAGGTATGTGATACCATCCTGAGTCATGCCAAAGAGAGGTTCTCCTTCACCCAGCACCTCATCAGCGCAACACTATTGCACGGAGAGTTGTTCCCACAACACAGTGTGAAGTTCCCGATACAGCGCTTGAAACAACCGTGGAGGCGTACCCCATGTTGAACAAGGCCAAGCTCAAAACCAAACTGTCCCTCATCTATGAGAACAGTGAGTTCAAGGCTTGTAGTGGTGCAGTGCCCCTGTACCAGTTCTTCATGGAGAACAACCTTCAGAGCACTTTCACAGAGACTGCCAGCCTCCTCAAGATCCTCATCACCACACCCATGACAACTGCTGAGTCAGAAAGGTGCTTCTCTACACTGAAAAGGATCAAGACCTTCCTGAGAAACAGCATGACACAGGATCGCCTGAACGCTCTGGCCATGCTCTCCATGGAGAAGAAACTTGTCAGGGACATTCCTGACTTTAATCAAAGGGTCATTGAGAGGTTTGCCACTCAGAAGGACAGACGGGCAAAATTCCTGTACAAATAAGATGACAGACACACACACACAGAGCAGCTCTGGCCGCATGTTTCTTTGTATATAGTTGACCTTAGCATAAAAAATCCAGTTATATATGGTACTCTAGAAAGTCTTAATAGTGTCTTTGCTAATATTACTGTATATATGTTGTTTTGTATCAATTAATTGTTGCAGTTCTGGAGCACATTAACAATTAGTCACATTTAGTATGATCATAAAATACTGTATGCTATTCTTCCAGTCAAAGGTTTGAGTTCATCCACTTGATATCCATTTCTATATTATACATCCTTTCATACAGTGTAAGATTTCCTATAAACTTTATAATAATTTCATGTTATTGTCCACTTTCCACTCTGTTCTGACAGCATGCCTGTTGCGTTGCCTGTTTACTACCAATGGTGAAAAGTTCACTTTAAATGCAAATGAAAGGCTTGGGTTTGTGTAATATGTTTTTGTGTAAGAATGCCTCAACTTTTTAATATTGGCATTAAATAATTACTGAATGTTTCACTGAGCACTGCTGTCCTGCAGTTTGTGTTAAAATATATCGCGATGGTTACAGGAAAAAAAAGTATGGCACAGCCCCACCGAGAATATTTTTCACAGCCGCCACTGGTTAACACATGTTTCCCATGCCAATAAAGCCCTTAAATTGAAATTGAATTGAATTGAATTGAAAGAGAGAGAGAGAGACAGAGAGAGTCAGTGAGAGAGAGAGACACAGAGAGAGAGAGAGAGAGAGAGAGAGAGAGAGAGAGAGAGAGAGAGAGAGACAGAGACAGAGAGAGAGTGCGAGACATAGAGAGAGAGAGAGAGTTGCAAGGCTGTGAAATTTCTTTCTCTCATTGACTCTCTCTCCATCTCTCTCTCTCTCTTTCTTTCTCTCATTGACTCTCTCTCCATCTCTCAATTCAATTCCATTCAATAGACTTTATTGACATGGCAAGTTAAATTACTTACATTGTCAAAGTATACATATAACAAAAATGGTGGGGCCAACAGCAATAATAATAGTAGTAGTGGAAATGGGATTACCATTAACAGCAACCACAACAACAATATTAATGAGAATAACAATACATTAAAGCAATAGTAGTTGACCAGTCTCAACATGACTGAGAAGACACATTATGGTATGAAAGCCAAAACAAAACAGGAAATATTATTGACATTACATTACACTTTTCACTGGCTGTCCCTCAGGTTGTGGCAGGAGGACACATATTTGGCTGCCAAAATTGCACATTTTGGCTTTTTGCCCAATAAATATTTGATTTTTTCTTCCTCTTTTATACTTTCAAATTCTTTGTACTGAATGATAATTTTGGGAAAGAAAGATTCTCTTAGGTCTGAGCATTTGTCACAGTGTAATAGGAAATGCAGCTCTGTCTCTACCTCTCCCTGGGGGCAGAGTGAGCACAGCCTGTCCTCTCTGGGCAGCCAGGTTAGCCTGTGACGACCGGTCTCTATAGCCAGACTGTGCTCACTGAGTCTGTACCTAGTCATTGTTTTCCTCAGTTTTCTATCAGTCACAGTGGTCAAATAGTCTGCCACCATGTACTGTCTCTCTCTCTTTCTCTCATTGACTCTCTCTCCATCTCTCTCTCTCTCTTTCTCTCTCTCATTGACTCTCTCTCCATCTCTCTCTCTCTCTCTCTCTCTCTCTCTCTCTCTCTCTCCTCTCTCTCTCTCTCTCTCTCGTTCTGTCATTGACTCTCTCTCCATCTCTCTCTCTCTTTCTCTCTTTTTCTCATTGACTCTCTCTCATCTCTCTCTCTCTCTTTCTCTCATTGACTCTCTCTCCATCTCTCTCTGTGTGTCTCTCTCACTGTGTGTCTCTCTCTGTCTCTCTCTCTGTGTCTCTCTCTCTGTTTCTCTCTCTGTGTGTCTCTCTCTGTGTCTCTCTCTCTGTGTCTCTCTCTCTGTGTCTCTCTCTCTGTTTCTCTCTCTCTGTGTCTCTCTCTCTCACTAACTCTCTCTCTGTCTCTGTGTCTCACTATCTGTGTCTCTCTCTCTCTCTCTCTCTCTCTCTCTCTCTCTCGTTCTGTCATTGACTCTCTCTCTCCATCTCTCTCTCTCTTTCTCTCTTTTTGCTCATTGACTCTCTCTCATCTCTCTCTCTCTCTTTCTCTCATTGACTCTCTCTCCATCTCTCTCTGTGTGTCTCTCTCTCTGTGTGTCTCTCTCTGTGTCTCTCTCTCTGTGTGTCTCTCTCTGTGTCTCTCTCTCTGTGTCTCTCTCTCTGTGTCTCTCTCTCTGTTTCTCTCTCTCTCTCTGTCTCTCTCTCTCTCTCTCTCTCTCTCTCTCTCTCTCTCTCTCTCTCTCTCTCTCTCTCTCTCTCTCTCTCTCTCTCTCTCTCTCTCTCTCTCTCTCTCTCTCTCTCTCTCTCTCTCTCTCTCTCTCTCTCTCTCTCTCTCTCTCTCTCTCTCTCTCTCTCTCTCTCTCTCTCTCTCTCTCTCTCTCTCTCTCTCTCTCTCTCTCTCTCTCTCTCTCTCTCTCTCTCTCTCTCTCTCTCTCTCTCTCTCTCTCTCTCTCTCTCTCTCTCTCTCTCTCTCTCTCTCTCTCTCTCTCTCTCTCTCTCTCTCTCTCTCTCTCTCTCTCTCTCTCTCTCTCTCTCTCTCTCTCTCTCTCTCTCTCTCTCTCTCTCTCTCTCTCTCTCTCTCTCTCTCTCTCTCTCTCTCTCTCTCTCTCTCTCTCTCTCTCTCTCTCTCTCTCTCTCTCTCTCTCTCTCTCTCTCTCTCTCTCTCTCTCTCTCTCTCTCTCTCTCTGGTTAATACTATAACATAGAGGCCAGGTTGAGGTTTCCAGCTGCAGTCTTTGGCCATTTAATTATACCAGCCAGACACTTACTAGTCTCGAAAACTACTTAGTAGTCTCAAAAACCCGACCCGGCAACATTGACTCGGGTCCGGTTTTAATTAAGGACTCTTTTGGCAACTTTGATAAAGAAAAAAATAAGTTCCGGAATGGCAACTCTCCCAACAAATCACGAGGCAAACATGCCAGAACGTCGTGATTCGAAACCAACATTTTCTGGCAAAAACGTTTGCAGTGGTTTTAGTGAAGGTAGTTGATGCAAACAAGCCTCTTGCATAAAAATTCAAATTAACCTCTGTGATCTCGCTCTTCCTAGATACTATTTAGTATTTTATTTAAGCGGATAAAGTAGTGTCGTAGGCAGTGACGTAGTTCCTCTATGCCTAAAGAGTCCCCCCTTTGTTTTTACACTGCTGCTACTCGCTGTTTATTATCTATGCATAGTCACTTTACCCCTACCTAGATGTACGAATTACCTCAACTAACCTGTACCCCCGCACATTGACTCGGTACCGGTACCCCCTGTATATAGCCTCATTATTGTTATTTTATTGCGTTACTTTTTATCTTATTTTTTACTTTAGTTTATTTAGTAAATATTCTCTTAACTCTATTTCTTGAACTGCATTGTTGGTTAAGGGCTTGTAAATAAGCATTTCACGATAAGCACTACACCTGTTGTATTCGGCGCATGTGACAAATAACATTTGATTTGATTTGATGTAATCGCAGGGTTCAGTGAAATTCTTATGCGCCGAGCTCCAACAGTGCAGGTCAAAAAAAGAAAAGTGAATGAGACAATAATAAATTAAAAAATAATAACATATACACATTTACAACTGTAGCAATGATAAATGTCCATTGAGGGGTGGGGGCAGGGTAAGCGTCCGTTGGTGGGGTAGGTAGTCCAGGGGGCAGACGAGGGACAGGGGAACAGGTAGCTGTCTAGTCATGGGTATACCGGGAGTACAGGATGGGACTCAGGACGCACCCTTGTGGGGCCCTTGTGTTGAGGATCAGTGTGGAGGAGGTCATGTTGCTTACCTTCACCACCTGGGGGCTTCCCGTCAGGAAGTCTATGACCCAGTTGCATAGGGAGGAGTTCAGTCCCAGGGTCGTATGCTTTGTGATGAGCTTAGAAGGCACTATGGTATTGAAGGCCGAGCTGTAGTCAATGAACAGCATCCTCACATACTGTATGCATTCCTTTTGTCCAGGTGGGTGAGGGCAGTGTGCAGCGCAACTGTTGCCTAGGGTCGGGTTTTTGAGACTAGCCAATTAGTGAGTGAATCAGAGATGTGGCAATGCAACGTCTCCTCCATTTGCAGGCAGACAACAGCCACTCTCACTACCCACTCACTACCTTTCTCTCCTCTCTCCGTAGGTCTTCGTTCCAATTGAAATCAGCGCCTTCCCTTTTTCCCTTCACTTGGAGTGAGTCCTCTAGTGACGGATCTATGATGTTTCCCAGAGGGAGCCTTTCCCAAGCGAGGGGAGCGGAGAGGAGGTAAGAGGTTGCAAGTACAGTAGATTCGGACGCGCCTTAGCTCCACTTCTACTGAGGTATCACTACCCTCTCCTCTGCCTGTACTCCTCAGTTCCTACAGAGTTCTGATGCTGGCCTCCGTTCCTAGCTCCGGGCATCCTACCAGGGACGTATAAGAGACTCTTCTGAAAGGAATATTTGTCTAGTGTTTAAGGGGGATTTTCACTGCATATGCCATTAGTGATACTGATTAATAAGGAGATTATGAAGAGTCTGAAGCTTTGTCCCAAATGGCACCCTATTCCATAGTATATATTGCACTACCTTTGACCAGAGCCGTATAGGGAATAGGCTGCCGTTTGGGACGCATCTTGAGGATTTAAGAGCTCCACTTGGAAAAAACAGAGGAACTTTGGGCTCGATTTAATCCGTACATTCTTAGAAAAAAAGGTGCTATCTAGAACCTAAAAGGGTTCTTTGGCTGTCCCCATAGGATAACCTTTTGAAGAACCCTTTTTGGTTCCAGGTAGAATCCTTTTGGTTCCAGGTAGGACCCTTTACACAGAAGGTTCTACCTGGAACCCAAAAGGGTTCTCCTATGGGGACAGCCGAAGAACCCTTTTGGAACCCTTTTTCTAAGAGCGTAGCACTGAATGTAACTCTGTGTTGTTGTTGTTGTTTTTATCGCACTGCTTTGCTTTATTTTAGCCAGGTCGCAGTTGTAAATGAGAACTTGTTCTCAACTGGCCTACCTGGTTAAATAAAGGTTAAATAAAAAAATAAAAAGATCTGATCTGCGTTGTTGATAACATATACTTTTAGGGATTCAGTTGTGGTTCAATGCTGAATTGGATGTATTAACTATAGGCAGTGTATATTTAACTTTTATGCCTTACCCTTACCTTAACCTCACTGAAACTATACCTAACCTTAAACTTAACCTGACCCTTGTTCCTAAACCTAACCATAAACCCTATGCTTAAACTTCAGTTTTCATTCTGCCGGTCCAATACACAATTGCTTAACTATAAACGTTCAGAAAAGACTACATTTTAATTGACAGTGTGTGTGTGCATTTAACTCTCTTACATCCCCTAAAGATGAATTAATAATGGTGATAAAAACACTCAAGATTTAATCTGAGCTGAAGTGAAAAATTGATAATGACAGAAAAAGTGTCTGTAGGGTGTGTATCCAGCTGCTACGAGTCTGATGCTGCCTTTATACATGACCTGCAGTCACCATGGAAACACGAAGAGAGAGAGAGAAAGCTGTCACATTACTCCTGCACCAAGAAAAAATCCTAACAACATTTCTTGCAATAAAGTTTTCTAAACTGATGATCTGACATGACAACTGTCCCCAAAACGGCATCATACATGGTTCCTGGACTTCCTGACGGGTCCCCCCAGGTGCTGAGGGTAGGCAACAACACATCCGACACGCTGACCCTCAACACGGGAGCCCCTCAGGGGTGCATGCTTAGTCCCCTCCTGTACTCCCTGTTCACCCACGACTGCGTGGCCGCACACGACTCCAACACCATCATTAAGTTTGCCGACGACACGACGGTGGTAGGCCTGATCACCGACGACGATGAGACAGCCTTTAGGAAGGAAATCAGAGACCTGGCAGTGTGGTGCCAGGACAACAACCTCTCTCTCAACATCAGCAAGACAAAGGAGCTGATCGTGGACTACAGGAAACTTAGGGCCGAGCACGCCCCCATTCACATCGACAGGGCTGTAGTGGAGCGGGTCGTTACATCACTAAGGATCTATCATAGTCCAAACACACCAACACAGTCGTGAAGAGGGTACGACAACACCTCTTCCCCCTCAGAAGGCTGAAAAGATTTGGCATGGGCACTCAGATCCATGCGGAGGAAGGCCCTAAAAATTGTCAGACTCCAGCCTCCCAAGTCCTCCCCTCAGCAGCCTCCACTGCTACCCTGACTATCTGCAGTGATCTTTTTGCACTCATCACATCCGCCGCTGCTACGGTTTGCTAGCTGTTACTTTATTCCTAGTTATATGTACATATCTACGTCAATTACCACATCGCCTCGGTACTGGTACCCAGTGTATATAGCCACGTTATCGTTACTCATTGTGTATCTATTATTACGCGTTTTACTTTTCTATTATTTCTCTATTGTCTTTCTCTCTGTATTGTTGGGAAGGGCCTGTAAGTAAGCATTTCACTGTTAGTCCACACCTGTTGTTAACGAAGCATGTGACAAATACAATTAGATTAGATTTCCTCACAGACGTTTCACACAGGTTAGCATTTATTGGGATGACTCATGTACTGGAGGCAACTCTAACGAGTGGTCACTAGCTGGCACAGCCACAAAGTCATAAAATCTGATTTTAAACCTAACCCTAACCTTAACCCTTAATCACAATGCTAACCCTAACCTTAAATTAAGACCAAAAAGCTTAAAATAATTTTTAAAAAAGGTCATTTTTGTTTTCATACATTTTCACAATATAGACATTTCTGACTTTGCAGCTGGTACATCTAGCGGAAATGGCTCAGTGCTGCCTCTAGAACAAGACTCATCCCAATAAACGTCAGCCTGCCCATTTCACACTCGCAGCTAAAATTTTCCATCATGTCTATTGGGAAACTACACGGCACAACACTGCCACCAAGTGATCAAAATATGAACACACACCTCTAAAATAATTTTACCAAACAGGTTACAGTACTTGACTTCGGTCATGTTTTTATTTATTTATTAACAGTTCAACATTTTTTTTTTTTTTTTCCAAGACAAGACATAAGAGGTATATATATACATAGCCCATGTATATCTCATTTGTTTGAGTTATCATGAGCAATAACATCCACTTCATGTACACCGTTAGTATTTACATAGGCTGCGTCCCAAATGGCACCCTATTCCCTATATAGTTCAATACTTTTGACCAGAGCCCGATGGGCCCTGGTCAATAGACCCTGGTCAAAAGTAGTGCACTAATAAGGAAATAGGGTGCCATTTGAGACAAAGCTATAGTCATTTTTCTTATCTTCAGAAATGAACATGTTCACTTGTTAGGCACGTTTGTATAATAATCCTCTCATGAAGATGCTGGGTGTAGATAAACAGAAAGAGCACATGGTGGAATGTGTTGTCTCATGGTTAGAAATCATCATCCTACAAACACAACTATGAATCATGTTACACAAAATAAGAAAAATACTTCATGGGGGGGCATTTCAGATTTGTGGGCAATGAAGTTCTAAAACGGTTCCAAAAATATAGCAGTCCTAGAGATATGTATTGTAACCATTCCGATATACTTTTCCATAACATATACAATACATTACAATGCAATAGTCTTCATCATATAATTCATAATACTAATAATCATTTTTACTCTTACAGGCAAGGTACAATATAACACTGTAGGAAATTCAACAACAGTCACTCTGACTGAAAGTAGCTGTTGACCTTCTGACATCAATTTATGGATTCTTGGTCAAAATACTTCACAATAGGATTGGGGTTGGAGGTGACAGATAGGAAGCTTTACCTTCTCCTGCTCACTTCAATCATGTCCCTCGCTGATAGGAACCTGCGTACAGGTACCTTAGAGAACAAGGACATGACTGGCAAACCGTCAGGGGAAAGCAGAAGCACTCACACAATCTCCGTCTGAGCACAACCAATAACTAATCAACGGTCTAGAAGCGGTATACCTAATATGTTGTTTATCGTATCATTTCAGGGACAGACAAGAAGACGTGTAGCTGTGTCTTTCTGTCCTCATGGCCACCTTTTGGGGAATATAAATACTTTAAAAAGTTCACATTCAAGTACGACACATTTTGTGAGCTTTCTAATACTATACTCTTTTAAAAAGATCCATGGACAGCTAGTCACTATTCATGCATTATGCATCCAAACAGGAATCTCCTTCAGTACATACTCAACTTGACACAGGTATTGAGTACCTTTACATAAAGCTGTAGGTAGGTCTAGACAAACTACTTCCTCATTCAGATTAGGGAAAACAACTTGGCGTTGTTGTTCATGGGGGGTAAATATTGGTTAAAAAACCTGTAGGGATACAGGCTAATACCCTTAATTCAATACAGTATGTACATATAAAATATGAACATTTACACATTGTGACAACCTCACAGAAAAGAGGATAATACTGTGCCTCTAATGGATTTGATCAGGTGAAATTGCTTTCTCTTAATTTATATTTTATAAACCCTGGTTTGTTAAGTTTGACTCTTGGGGGGTGAAAACTATGAGCTAACGATGGTTTTGGGAATTATGGTTAAACCACGTTAAAATCAGACTTCAAAATAAGTCATTTTAAAGCTGAGGTAGCTAGCAACACTGGGACATATTTAGTGAAGGAAAAAAACTATGATTGAAAGTCATGATTTTGTCACCCAAATTAAAAAAAGGAAACCTCACCTTGAAAATCCACCCCTATCATATACTTCAGGGTAAGGTTATACTTAAAAAAGAATAAAAAAATTATCCCAAAAATTACAAAAAGAAAACCTGTAAAAACGTGTTCCTCCAAGTCAAATACATTATTATTACTACCAGAGTAGCCTACACATTTGTCAATATGTTGCAGACTGTTAGCAATATCATTTTTACAGTATGGATAATATAAATAAAATACATCATAAATACATCTTATAAATTATATACTTCAAGATGAAAACCCTTTTTAGTACAGTACCAATAAAAATTTCGCAGACTGAACAGAAACTGCAGAGCACAGCATGAAACCATGACAACCATAACCCAATGGCATCATCCACACCTCAGCACTGCCTCCTAATGACAGGAGGCCACATCCAGTGAATATCTTAAATTGTTCCATGTTCTCACTATACAATAACACTTTCAGCAGTTACTCAAGGACCAGTGGTTCAAGTACCAAAACTCTGCACAATAAAGTGTGAGACGTTTTGAGATCTTGGTCGTAAAAATTACACCAAGATCTAATCTTCTTATGTCAAATATCCTATCATCCTAATCTCCCATGTTTCCCCACCTGTTATAAGACAATGATATGATAACTGCTCTCTGAATAATATGAGTTGTTGTAAGGCTTGTGAACAGAAGCTCCTACGAAATATCGGACTTACAGTATATCTCATCCCTTTTATAATGTCGTAATCTTATGGCTGCTCATAGTGAACAAGTCTTCTAAATAAATATTTTAAGTGTTGTTGACTGACTACTGGCACAGATCTCCTTGCATTTCACGGATTCGGTTCAAGCCTCCTTGTATTGAAGTACCATTAGGTGTTGACTACAGTAAATGCTGAGCAGCTGAGTTTGAAGATGCGTTGAAGCAATAAAATGCAGGGCACAGCAAGCTCTTTCCCTTCTAACTCTACTGAACATCTTGTTAAAAAAAATAACAACTCACTCAATCTCCCCAGCGGGCAAAACAGGTTGAAATGGCATCATTACAACCAGATTACACCCAGTAACCAGTTTTGCCTGCTGGGTCTGCTATTTTCGCTATTTCTCCCTTCAGACTCTTATAGCAAAACTCAGATTCCTAGAGGTGAAAAACCCAACAACACTGGGGTAACCATCCCCTGTAAGATCACAACATCATAAACAGCATATCCAATCATCCTAAATAAATAAATACTAGTTCCTATGGGGACAGGGGCGGGGACAGGGGTGTGGACCGGGGAATGGTTGGTTGTGCAGTGCAAAGGAGTTACACACAATATTGAGGTTACTTAGCTAGGCCCCTGTCCCATCTCCCATCCCCCTTTCTCCCTCTCCTCCTCCGTTGGGGATAGCTAGGCTACATGGGGGCGTGGTACCCGTAGATGGGTGTAATAATACCAAAGCCGCCTGCTGCCCTCCATCCTCCCTCAGTCACACGATGCTGTCCTGCAGGAGCCGCCTGCTGCCCTCCATCCTCCCTCAGTCACACGATGCTGTCCTGCAGGAGCCGCCTGCTGCCCTCCATCCTCCCTCAGTCACACAACGCTGTCCTGCAGGAGCTGCCTGCTGCCCTCCATCCTCCCTCAGTCACACAACGCTGTCCTGCAGGAGGGGCTCAAAGTCCTCGTCGCTGGTTGGCGCTGGTGTGTCCTCGTCGCTGCCTGGTAACGGGGTGTTGATGTGGACACCGGCTAGCATGGAGGTATCCTTGGCGTCAGCACAGGTCACTACTGGAGGTTCGGTGTTCTCGGGGATAAACAAGGCTACCAGGAATGCCACCACCACCGTGCATGAGCCCAGCAGGAAGGGAGGGCCGGGGATCAAGGATTTCTGTATGGAGAGAGACAGGGTATTATAGATAAAGAGCATAGAACTTTACTTTTCTGTAGGAACTTTATTTGACATTCATATTACACAAAGAATATAACCCATCTCCGAATAAAGAAACATAACTATAAAGGAATATGGCAACAGGAAGATTGCAAGTGCCTACTTTGGAAGAAACATGTTTTAAAGCTAAATGAGACAGAGAAATGTATACAGCTGTATAAAGTCTGCCTAGACTACAGCCACAATGAACTGTTACTGGTGATAGTGATTCATTTACCTCAGTCGGGGGGTTAATAGATATAGGGTCGATGGGGTACTCTCCCTGGATGGGGTCGATTGTGTTCAGCTCTACGTTAAACATGAAGAAGATAAGTCCATACAGCGCCGGGCCCAGACCGTTACACAGGCCTCGGATACCAGTGATCATCCCCTGAACCAGACCTGAGGAGAGACAGGTTATACGTTTATTTGTCAGGGACCATGAGCACCACATTTAGCTACATAGAACATCTGTGGTCGCTGGGCAGAACAGTATGACATCACAGAGAACACAGCATACAGATACATTAACATCCATGAGACTTCATTTCTGAATGAGGCCTATTATAAGGATGATAACTATAGGATGTCTGCTATGAAACAAATAGTCAAAGTTAAAAACATCCATGCCTGTATATGCTGTGGTGTGACTTCAAGGAAAATGTCAGGCCAAAATTTCAGTAAAAAAAAAACGACAATTTCATATTCATTCACTTTCAAAATGACTACGGAGGCGCAAAGGAAGAAAGGTGGTACCGAAGAGAACAGGACGAACGGAGAGATTACATCAAGGGAAAAGGGGAATATCTTAGAGCAGGACAAATGGATGAAGTACATACAGAAAAGAGGAATAAAGGGAATTACCCTGCTTATCTGGGTCTGCGCTGCGAGACACCAGGGCGCTCACTGCAGGAAAGGTGATACTAGACATGGCTGCTACTGCACCTGCAGCCCACATCATCCTAAACACAGAGGGGAGGCAGAGGGGAGGCAGAGGGGAGACAGAGGGGAGACAGAGGGGAGACAGAGGGGAGACAGAGGGGAGACAGAGGGGAGGCAGAGGGGAGACAGAGGGGAGACAGAGGGGAGACAGAGGGGAGACAGAGGGGAGGCAGAGGGGAGACAGAGGGGAGACAGAGGGGAGGCAGAGGGGAGACAGAGGGGAGGCAGAGGGGAGGCAGAGGGGAGGCAGAGGGGAGGCAGAGGGGAGACAGAGGGGAGACAGAGGGGAGACAGAGGGGAGACAGAGGGGAGGCAGAGGGGAGGCAGAGGGGAGACAGAGGGGAGACAGAGGGGAGACAGAGGGGAGACAATGGTTAGCTACAGACACATACAGTATGAGACATCACTTAGCTATAGCAACTAGTGACCACACCCTCAGGACCAGCCCTTCTGAGCACGCTCCATGACCTCTGACAAGATTGATCACGATTCACCTTCTCTTCCCTTTTACTCCCTTTTTTTGGATTGTTTTTCATTTGAGCAAGAGAGAGATAACTGCATTAACGTTTTTTTACAATAAAGTGCGCAATCAAGGACTTGTAATAACTGTCAACACAGGCCAGCCCTGTTGATGTTTCTCAGTTAACCACAGTACAGCCAGCCCTGTTGATGTTACTCAGTTAACCACAGTACAGCCAGCCCTGTTGATGTTACTCAGTTAACCACAGTACAGCCAGCCCTGTTGATGTTTCTCAGTTAACCACAGTACAGCCAGCCCTGTTGATGTTTCTCAGTTAACCACAGTACAGCCAGCCCTGTTGATGTTACTCAGTTAACCACAGTACAGCCAGCCCTGTTGATGTTATCAGTTAACCACAGTACAGCCAGCCCTGTTGATGTTACTCAGTTAACCACAGTACAGCCAGCCCTGTTGATGTTACTCAGTTAACCACAGTACAGCCAGCCCTGTTGATGTTACTCAGTTAACCACAGTACAGCCAGCCCTGTTGATGTTACTCAGTTGACCCACCATGGTTCTGACCCGAAGCCATACCAAGCCAGCTGTAGAATCTGGAAGCCCAGGCCCAGTAGGACCGTGTTCTTGTTTCCAATAGTTCTCATCAAGACTGTCAGAATAAGTGTCTGCAACAAGAGGGAAACAATTAATACATGAATCAATCAAACAAATGATCAAATGTATTTATGAAGCTAATTTTACATCCGAAGTTGTCACAAAGTGCTAATTCATTTAATATGTATTGTAGGCCCACTCTTCATAAATATTGTATGCATAGGAATTACACAATTTGCTACATTACATTAGAATGCCTTTCTTTTAAGTAGTATAGAGCTGGCAGGGTAAGGCCATGTCAGCATTCTTTACATCTAAACGTGGAACTAGATTACATTCCAAAGGACAATAACTAATTTGAACTGACACATGTTGTTAACCTAAGACTTGATTAGATGTGATTGTTCAGTAACACATTGCAGTCTCCCAGAAACTAAGTTATATGGAGTAGCATTGCACCAGATATGTACCTGGGCTATGATGGAGAGGATCCCAACCACCCCGATGAACACTGCGATCGTTGCCGATGAAAAGTTAATGACCTGAGATAGAGAGAAATAAATGGAGAGAGAGAGAGAGAGGGAGAGAAAGAGAAAGAAAGAAAGAGATAGACAGAGCCATAGACGGAGGGAGAAAGCCATAAAACAGCATTAGTCTCCCTCTTTCTCTCTTTGCTCCAAGGGTCCAAAGCAAATTAACGCCACTATGCTAAATGACTAGCACTTGACTGTGCTCAATGGAGAGTGAGCTGTTCAAGTAGAAGAGAAAGGAACGATGAAAGAACGCCATCTTTATAATTATAGGCACCCAGCTATTACGAACTGAACCCGTGGTAAACAACACTTTGTGCAGAAATAACTCAGCTGTTCTTCATCTCTTATTGATATTATTTGATTAGATTTCTTGTACTTGTATTTTATGTGGATGATGTTTCCATTAGCAATCTGGCATTCTGGCATGTTTTTCTTAATTGCCCCTAAGGGGATAAATAAAGTTGTATTGAATTGAACTGAATCTCATGTTTACTGCCAGATGGTGCAGGTAAATGAAGGGAACATTTTTACCAGTCTCAGGTAAGTGAAGGGGAAGTTTTTACCAGTCTCAGGTAAGTGAAGGGGAGGTTTTTACCAGTCTCAGGTAAGTGAAGGGGAAGTTTTTACCAGTCTCAGGTAAATGAAGGGGACGTTTTTACCAGTCTCAGGTAAGTGAAGGGGAAGCTTTTACCAGTCTCAGGTAAGTGAAGGGGAAGTTTTTACCAGTCTCAGGTAAATGAAGGGGAAGTTTTTACCAGAGCAGGTGTTTAGTTGTCTAAGGTAGAGGAACAACTAGGCTTGGGCAGTATACCGTATATACCGTATACCGGGGTATTTGGAAATAGCCACAGGATGGTTTTTCAATACCGTCAACACTGTTGAAACTATCTCTTTGAAGTCTTTCAATAAAAACATTTTGTTTGTAGCTACTTTTTAAGTAAATACCTGCAGTCAACTTGTGCAATTTGTTAGGAGATAAAGCAGATTGTGCTCTTCATTTCACCTGTCACATTATGAAGTTTACCGTAGTTCCTCAGCACAGTTGAGCCAGTCATGTGTTTGTTTGTAAATAGCACAACAGGAGAAATCGGAAGCAGGTGAGTCCAGCTGTGTATTGACAGGGATCACGTTTTATATTGAAAGTCAACAGTGTTTTTTTGCTTCAATAGAGTGATCAGGAACGTGCAACTTTAGTTTTTCTTCACAGAAAATACATTAGTGCAACATATTCGACAGAAAATAGCTTCATTGTCATCAGATGACAACAAAAGTGTAACGCTATTTGGCTGGCAGCCTCACAAGTAAATGAGCTTACAATGAAAAACCACGTTTTTGGGGGACAAAAAAACAATGCACGGCCATCATATTTCTAATGTTAATCATAGAAAGAACGTAACCAGTTACATTTCCTAATTTTTTAACCTAAAGTTAATTTAGCATTTAACTGGAGAAAAGTAGGCTGGCTACACCGAGAAAAGTACCGGAGAAAAGTAGCTCCACATCAGTCAGAGGACCGTCTGCTGATAGAATGCCTGTTGGTGAATTCTCATCCCAGCGGAGAAGTGCAACTGAAGCACAACATTAGTTTGATGCTGAGCAGAAATTACAATAAGAAGCTTTTTAGATCTGTGTTTACAAAACACAGCTAAATATTTCTTATGCGTTTTATATTTTCTTTCTGCGTGAAAAACAAAGAATTCTGCGTTAGGATGACCCCTAAGTTTAACTTGCTAGTTATCTGAGTAAGTGGCTGAATTAATAAGGTGACGGGGCATCATATTGTGTAAGCTTTCTGCCGTGTTTGAGAAGTCAAAGCCCTGTGGATGAGTTCTGTCCAGATGCCACTGCAGCTTGATTCCCTTGTGTTTTCTCTCCTCTCTGTTCTGGGCCCGTCTGCTCCTCCCCCATCTTCTCCGAGCAGAGCAGGCAGGCCCATTGCCCTAGCGCCTCCCAGACTCCACACAGACAGTATGTACACAGTACTGTTCTTCCTTCAGACAAGCATGCATCAAAACTTTGTTCATTTGCACAATGTCTCTTGTTCAGATTCGCTTGTAAATGTCCAAACTCACCAAAAATTACATTCGGTAGCTCCTACCTATATACTGTATGTATAACTTTCTGAGCTGGATTGCCTGTCTTTGCAATTCGTTTATTTTCTTTGTGCTCGTTAGCATATTTAGCTAGCAGCCTCCATGGAAATGATCTATTACTTGTGCTAATTTTGTTAGCATTCTGGTAATAGACGACCAATGGGCTTTTTAGAGTTTTTTTGGAGACCCCTTGTATACTAAGCCAGTAATACCGTAAATCCCGGTGTGAGAAAGGACGGTATGAGGATCTGAAAATCTGGATACTGCCCAACCCTAGAATCAAGTTGGATATTTACCTGTCTAAGATATAGGAAGAAGCTGGAGTATTGGCCAGCCTCAGGTAGGTAGGACAGGAACACCGTTATACAGATAAGAAGAACCGTGGGATCCTTCCCTACTTTCCTCATCGACTGCAAACAAGAGAGACACCAAAGACTTTTAAACAACAGATATACATTAAACACGTTAAACAAGAGATACAAATACTTTTAAACAACAGAGAGACCCCAAAGACTTTAAACAACAGACCCCAAAGGCTTTTAAACAACAGTGACACCAAAGGCTTTTAAACAACAGTGACACCAAAGACTTTTAAACAACAGAGAAACCAAAGGCTTTTAAACAACAGAGACACCAAAGACTTTTAAAAATGGCCACATACACTGATGAAGCTATGTAGCCTACTAACACGTCTGTCTGTACAGTATATCCCAGCCAGATCTCATTGACACATTGCATGGAATAGTATAGCATGGCATACTCTAGCACTCACCTGGAAGGGGTCTGCCTGCTCCCAGGTGATAGGTGCTCCCCAGGTGTTGAGTCTCATCTTCTCCGGTAGGGACTCTGGCACGGCCAGCAGGATGAAGCAGATGTCTGCCAGAGCCACCAGCGTAGCCACCAACACCACCAGGTTGTCACCGTAACACGCGGACAGGTACGCCCCGATTGCCGGACTCGTCACCAGGCTGGCTGCAAATGTAGCCGACACCTAGAGGGAAACACACAGAGGACAAGGTGTGTTTGAAATGAAAAAATAGTTTATTTTTAGGTCCATTTATATTTAATCACGATAGTCCACTCAGCGACAATTGTCACAGTTTTCCATGAAGTCCTGTAGTGTATTTTGGGTTGTGTTTTTTATTTTTATTTTTTGGTATTGGAGTCAATAGCTGTCAATCACCAAATGTATGCAGCTATTTTTCGCATTTCACAAGTGGTTAAGCTATACAAAGGAAACGTAATTCATGTTAATGAATGTTATTCTTCATTCAATGCCAGGGCTCAAAATACAGAGAGAAAAGGATATGATACCCTGCTGTGACCTCAAGGGACCCATCCTGACACAACTGCATGAGATCTGAATCCACCGTGTGAAGGATAGGCTTATAGAAACCTGACACAACCTAAATCTATTCTCAACACAACAGAACACATTGCATAACCCATATAGAAGCACAGAACTTGATATTCACCCGCATAACTGTCAAATAGAATTGGAAAGATGGAAAGATAGAATTATCCACTACCCTCTACCCCAATCAACATGGGAATCAACTGAGAAAAACACTGTACGTCAAGGATGGGCAACTGGCGGCAAACTTACTGTTGAGTTAGAATAGTAGAATACACAAGGTGCAATTTCCAAATGTGGTTGTGCATCAGCAGTTTTTCCTCTTGTTATGTCAGTCACTGACAGTCACTCAATTAGCCCATGTCAGCTACATTTTCTTTAGATTGTTAAGTTATTAAGAATTACTGACCGGGGGCCCCATTGATTTTGTTAGTCACGCTCACTCAGATATCATTTTCAAACAGCAAACATTTCTCTCCAACCTATGCCAAAATGTGTAGAATTGCAAATAATCCGCTGTAAAACTGCACATTTTTCTCTCCGCCCCATGGCAAAAGAGTAGAATTGCATTAAATTAGTTATAAAATTGCTAAATTCTCTCTCCGCCCCATGGCAAAATCTGTAGAATTGCAGCAAACTTGCTTTAAAACTGCAACATTTTCTCTACGCCCTGCTGTCAAGAGGAGGGGGGCTGCTAAAATATTTTGCTCACTGTCACGTTTCCTCCCGTTGCTCCCCTCTGGCGCTCTGATTCACCGGTCTACTGAGCCACCAGTCTGAGCGCACCACCTCGGCAACACCGGAATGGAAACCCAACGCACCGTAATCACCTCCAGCTTACCTGCACCTCATCATCTCATCACCACCCCTATTTAGCCCTGGACTGTTCTGGATGATGTTGTGTGTGATTGTTTAGCTTCGTGTCGTTTACTCTATCTTTGTTATTTCTCTTGCTCATTGTTTAGTAAACCTTGACCTTGTTAATTCCTGCGTCTGCGTCCTGCCTCTTCGTATACTCAGTACTCGTCACACTCGCAAGGTGGGGGCCCACAATAAAACTTTGCTAATGGCCCTGCATGTGTAGGTATGGATATGGGTACGCAGACCAGCGAGGCACTACTGCCCCTCATGATGAGTTCAGATGTTTTGTGGCCCCCACCCCCATCAAAGTTGCCCATCCCTGCTGTACGTCATTATAAAACTAAAACTAGCTCTTTACCAGTCCGTACGCTGTGCTTCTTTCATGCTCCTCTGTGACATCAGAGACGTAAGCGAAGATGACGGAGAAGGTGACAGAGAAAGCCCCTGACATGGAAATCGCTGCAAAGTACCACCTGAAGGAGGGAACATTATGTCAGTCACATCCAAGACAGTGCATTCCACACCATGTACTTACAAATAAGATCAACAAACACTCCTACAGACTCTAAAGCTAGAGATCTATTAAACAGGC
>NC_059200.1:22942123-23149623 GCF_020615455.1 Coregonus clupeaformis | reverse complement strand
GTACTGCTAAATTCTCTAAAATGACGTTGGAAGCGGCTTATGGTAAAGAATTGAACATTACATTCTCTGTCAACAGCTCTGTTGGACATTCCTGCAGTCAGCATGCCAATTGCACACTCCCTCAAAACTTGCAAAATCTATGGTATTGTGTTGTGTGACAAAACCACACATTTTAGAGTGGCCTTTTATTGTCCCCAGCACAAGGTGCACCTGTGTAATGATCATGCTGTTTAAACCGTTTCTTGATATGTCACACCTGTCAGGTGGATGGATTATCTTGGCAAAGGAGAAATGCTCACTAACAGGGATGTAAACAAATTTGTGCACAACATTTGAGAGAAATAAGCTTTTTGTGCATATGGAAAATGTCTGGGATATTTTATTTCAGCTCATGACACATGGGACCAACACTTTACATGTTGCATATAGATTAGATTAGACAGACAGACAGAGACACAGACAGACAGACAGACAGAGACAGATGGTCATTTTTGTAGGGGTTGACACATTTTTCGTAAGGGAAAGTAAAGTCTGTAATTTCAAAGAGGAATTTACAAACTTCAAAAGCCATTTTAAACCTCAAATACACTACAAGTTGAAATGTCCTGCTGCAGGAAAATGCTCCTGCAACAGGGTGATCAAATTAAGATCCTTCATCTGTAGACAGACAGACAAACAAACAGACAGACAGGCCAGCTGGAGATGGAACTCACTGTCAGCATGGGAGTGGTGAGGAGACCCCAGGCAAAGAACTCCAGGAAGATGACCACCACAGCATGGGAGACACTGGGTCTGCCAATGCCATGGCCCGGCTGTAACACACAGGAAAGAAAGGTGGCCATTTTAGACTGTGTTTGATCCAATATTAACACATCCACTCAATTTCTCACAGTGTGAGAATTTTTATTTATTTATTTATTTCACCTTTATTTAACCAGGTAAGCCAGTTGAGAACAAGTTCTCATTTACAACTGCGACCTGACCAAGATAAAGCAAAGCAGTGCGATAAAAACAACAACACAGAGTTACATATGGGGTAAAACAAAACAAAGTCAAAAATACAACAGAAATATATATATATACAGTGTGTGCAAATGTAGCAAGTTATGGAGGTAAGGCAATAAATAGGCTATAGTGCAAAATAATTACAATTAGTATTAACACTGGAATGATAGATGTGCAAGAGATGATGTGCAAATAGAGATACTGGGGTACAAATGAGCAAAATAAATAACAATATAGGGATGAGGTAGTTGGGCGGGCTAATTTCAGATGGGCTGTGTATAGGTGCAGTGATCGGTAAGGTGCTCTGACAACTGATGCTTAAAGTTAGTGAGGGAGATAAGTGTCTCCAGCTTCAGAGATTTTTGCAATTTGTTCCAGTCATTGGCAGCAGAGAACTGGAAGGAATGGCGGCCAAAGGAGGTGTTGGCTTTGGGCATGACCAGTGAGATATACCTGCTGGAGCGCATACTACGGGTGGGTGTTGCTATGGTGACCAATGAGCTAAGATAAGGCGGGGATTCTAGATTTAACTTTGGATTGGAGATTCTTAATGTGAGTCTGGAAGGAGAGTTTACAGTCTAACCAGACACCTAGGTATTTGTAGTTGTCCACATACTCTAGGTCAGACCCGTTGAGAGTAGTGATTCTAGTCGGGTGGGCGGGTGCCAGCAGCGTTCGATTGAAGAGCATGCATTTAGTTTTACTAGTGTTTAAGAGCAGTTGGAGGCTACTGAAGGAGTGTTGTATGGCATTGAAGCTCGTTTGGAGGTTTGTTAACACAGTGTCCAATGAAGGGCCAGATGTATACAAAATGGTGTCGTCTGCGTAGAGGAGGATCTGAGAGTCACCAGCAGCAAGAGCGACGTCATTGATATACACAGAGAAAAGAGTCAGCCCAAGAATTGAACCCTGTGGCACCCCCATAGAGACTGCCATAGGTCCAGACAATAGGCCCTCCGATTTGACACATTGTACTCTATCAGAGAAGTAGTTGGTGAACCAGGCGAGGCAGTCATTTGAGAAACCAAGGCCAATACTTTAACAGCATTTCAGAAAGGCTACCCTTTATTGATCTGTGGTGGGCCTCTACAGTCTAATGATACTGTAGATCTTTCCGAATGGAATTATCAAGATTAAATGATCAGTGTGAATCTAAATCAATAAGATAAAGAAATCCCACTGCTCTACTTCTCTTTCAAGGTGAATCAGTCACTTTCTTTTCTATTTGAAGACATCCACGTGGGGACCTCTGAAAAACATTCAGTCAGTGGTATTTGAGGAAGGCAAAGATAGGTGAGCACAGGCCCCTAGCTACTTCACAGCACAGTGATGCAGCCTGCAGCTTCGGAAGATTGGGACATGGCCGTTACATAACAGACGGGAGTTGGGCGTCCTACTCCTATCCCTGTTCCTCACAGTGAGTGCACTGAGTTTGTCTGTGTGTATGTAATATGTATGGAGGAGAGTGGGATGTGGTTGTGATCTCAGCTCGCTGTCATGCAAGGTGGAAATCACGTCATAATCACCGAGCCTAATCTGTGGAATTAGATATACAGTAGCCAGGCCTAATGGAGATTCAATCGCTGCTTGCTTACCATGTTGTGAAAAAATAGAATCAGGCCTAAGCATTTAGTTGTGTTGTTTGTTACAAATAAAACCACTGATCTAAAATGAATGTCTCAATCCACTTTGATGCATAGCTCAGACTAATAATATAAGTATTGTTAAACCTTGAATACACTACAGGTTTGCATTTCCTGCTGTGCAAGGAAATTCTCTGAAAAGAGTGATCAAATTAAGATCCTACATCTGTATAGTATGAAATATATTGTTTTCGTTTTTTTAATTAGGCCATCTGTGATTTTGTTTTTGGTCCAGGTCATCCTTCCTTTCCAAGGTAACAGCTTCTATGGTCCTGACAGCTGGCTATTGGCTAGAGCACAGCCAGCATCATCAACAACAACATTTCATGAAAGGATAGAGGTTGCTGCTGCTAAAACATTTTTTTTAACGAAAATAGGCCTACACCCATTCAGCCTGAATACAAATGTGGGGGACTCTATTATACAAAATAGAAACAAATATGAATTTGAAAACAAAACATTATCATGATAATGCATTCTGTCTATGAATCCATGATTATGGAATTACCATGCAAACAGCTAGCGTTGGGAGGCAGCCGGGGGATGTTATGTAATGGCAGCAGCATAACAATACTATACAGGCTTCGATAAGCTCCTCCGCAGCTATAGGCCTTAAGGCGCTACCCCGATATATTACCCGTCCTTCCAATAGAGCTTCCAACGTAACCATCTCTTATCATTATCGATCATCTAATAACACATTCATCCACATTTCAAAACGGATTGGCAATAGCTTTAGCGCAAGAATGTGTCGCACTGTAGGCTGACAGAGCCGTTTCATTTTTCACAAGGTATCTCGAGTACATAATGTCCGCTTATGTCATAGCCTGCCGCTACCGCAGGCGCGCTCACAGCTGATGCTCCATCTTTTGCCGTTTATGTGAAATCGGTTACATTGTTACATTACACATATACTATAGGCTACATTTCCTGTTACAATAGGCTACCGAAATAAAGACGATTAATTAACATACCGTGGGCCCATCTTTCATGATGATTTTCTTGACCAACACTATACGGTTGGTACCCTGTTGATCTTTCTCTCCCGGAGCCATCTCCTCATTACATTTTGCCGGAGTTACATAGAATCCATGCTGCGTAGGGATCTTCGGTTCACCCGCTTCTTCCAGGATGCCTTCTTATTTAGCCTTGGAAGGCTAACGGTTAACAAATTACGTGTTTATAACCCAGTAGTCAACCGAATTGACAACACCTGCGAATAATGTACAAAATGGATATTGCATACGTCATCAACACGTCTTCTCTATTCCCTCTGTACGGAGGACAGCGCACTCCAGCGATGGAAGATTAGAGTTGGTGCTGAAGGGACTGACTGTGGATCAGTGTGTGGTTTTATGGGACCGTTTTACACATCAGCTTGATGTCGGCTAAAGGTGGAGAAAGCTGGTCTGAAACCAGATTTAGGGCTAAGCACCGTTTCTTCCTGCAGCCACGCTAGCGGGATGTACAGTACCCGGAAGCCACGTGTCTATTGAGGTTTATTCTCTGGTCCAAATAAAACATGTATTTGTGGTTAACTGTATTGAATTGAAAGAGCAGAGCATAACCCAGTTTACTCTGAGAAACATGAGCTGTGATCAAATATTCAAAATAATATAATTGGGAGGCTATATGAGGAAACATATGCTGCATTGCATTCTAGGTGTTTTATTCAGAAATACACTGTCAAAAAAGGTTAACCCATTGATTTTATTACTGCTCGGATGTGTTTTGGATCACCTTCCATATAGTAGCAAATTATGCATTGCCTGTTTTTCTTGCAGGTGTAATTGAATGAAGTGTCGCCTACACAAGATCCTTTTTGTTTATGAAAAATGTATGCCCTCACTAACTGTAAGTCGCTCTGGATAAGAGCGTCTGCTAAATGACTCAAATGTAAAATGTAATGGTAAATTGCTATTGCATGCTCAAAGGTGTATACCAGGTGGGTAAGTCATGTGAAAACATATTTCTTTACTGGTAGCTTGTGCTCCATGGGGTCTGTTTGTGGTCATCACTAGGCAACGAGAGTGTTCAGTTTACCTACATGGCAACAGTGTGCCTGTAAGAGGACACGCTGCTTAACCAGCATACTATTCTAGGATTACCTGTGGCAGATTCCTTCTCCACCATAATACTTATGGTACTTTACATAACACCAGGATTACTTCAGGTTGGCAGTTTTGTCAATAAAAGATATTGATCATCTTCAGAGCTATTTGTGTCTGTTTCTGTAGACAGAATGGCATTAGCAAGTGGACACTGGGTTGCCAAGGAAACAAAAGGTGAACCGCCAAGCCCCAGGTAAGTAACTGTGTGTGTGTGTGTGTGTGTGTGTATGTGTGTGTGTGTTTGCGTGCATGTGTGCATGCTTGTGTGTGTGCTTCTCTCAGTGACAGCTCAGCATTTCTCCCGTCATCACCTCAGGTATGCCCCAAGTCTTTTCTTAACTTGGCTGAACATGCCACTCTAGAAGCAGACGGAAAAACAACAAAGTTGTTTCCATGTTTCATTTCTCCATTTCCACATATCTCCACCTTCCCAGGCATGGCCATGCGCTAGCTGTGGCTGGGAATATAGCTTTCCTGTTTGGAGGGGTGTCCACCATATCCCATGAGGTAAATCTCACCACCTTATGCTACCATTTGGTAAGACTATCTAAAACACTGTAATGAACCTAACAATGTATTTCCCCTTGTTCTGTAGGAGGATCAGCCTGTATATTTGAATGACTTCTACATGCTCACAGGTACAGTATAATTCTACTCTATGAGCTCAACCCAACACATGTAGGCTATGACTAAATACCCCTATTGACAGTCTGGCTTAATCATAATTCAAGCCTTCTTAAACATGCATTGTATTATGATTACTCACATATGATTACTCACTTCACTCTACAAACTTGTATTGTGTTTCTAGTTTCAGCCACTCACATCACATGGGAGGTGATGCCACAGAATGGGGTTGCACCCCCAGCAAGAGAAGGACACACACTTTGGTAATTGATATACTGTATACAGCATCTGAACAATTAGGATATCTCAATTACCATTTGAATCTCAGACCATACTAATACTGTATGCTATTTGTCTTCAAATCAATCATGGAGACATTCATTGAGACATCTGTTGAGATGTACATATATACTGTAGATATATTCTCCCTGCCTCCACAGTGTGGTTAAAGGCAAGCTCTACCTGTTTGGAGGAGTGGCCAGTCCGCAGGCTGGAGAATGTCTTCCTGGCGTCTACTGCTTTGACATAGGTAAGATTACAGGGCAGGGAGTCCCTGGGTTATTATAGGGAAGCAGTGTATTATTATTTCCACAACCCGTGCTTAGGATCTTTAGGGTGAGATTGTGATCTTCATTACAGGTTATCATGACTAAAACTACACAGTTTAACACAGAGTCAAACATGCCCTCTGATCTCATTGGCTACAGTGTCGTTGACGTGGGAGCGGCTCGCCAAAGGGGGTGTGTCTCTCAGAACCATCAGACACAGTTCCTTCGCTGTGGGAGACAACATTTATGTCTATGGTGGGCACCAAGACGGGGTCCCCACTGATGACCTCATGATGTTCAACACAGGTCTGTATGGGCCAGTGTGTAGCCATGGTCACTGACAAGCATAGCAAACACTTTCATCCAAAGTTACGTAAAAGACACATAAAATCAGTGACCCTGTTGCTGTCAGGTCGAACTCACTGATTAGGAAGTAAATTATAAATAATGCTTCCGTGGAGGTTAACTTTGGTGAGGGGGAATAATTATGCATGTAGAGGAATGTATCTCTTCAGTCTGTTTGGTTCAGAGTGTGTCTGCTTGTATTTCAGCGTCTCTGAACTGGACCCCAGTCAAGACCACTGGCACTCTGCCATCTGCAAGGTAATTTACTCCGTCGTAAACATAAGAAGCCTTACTAGTGGTCTCAAATTACAGCAATGAGCTAAAGATTCTCCTGTTGAAAGGATGCATCTTTACATTTGCTGGGTTTAGCTAATATTGTACGCCAGAAGACTTGTTTGTTAGCTGTGCTGCATTCCATCACAGAGTGTGCGTAGGTTGCCATGGCACAGTATGTTGACAACGGCAACCAATAGAGTAACGGACGACCTCATGTGAAACTATATCTGAATGCCATCTGTCTTCCATTGAAGCCCCCCAGTACTTGGCACGGTTCAGTCATGACAGTTCCAAGGACGCCCAACAGTCTAGTATGGGCACTCTCATCCTCATCCTAATCCAAATTCACACAGCCCTTGCCTTGAAACAAGTTTGGCTTCATTTCAGTTCTGAACTTAGTTCAATTCAGTCCAGTTTTATTTTATATGTCTTTACGAACACTTTTTTTTTTTTGACAGAAAGAACATTGTAGCCTAATACATTGCTTGTTGTCATGCTCTGTTTCTGCAGATGCAGCCTGCTACAGTATTTGCCTGTGTCTGTGATGTTTTGTCTTTGTAGATACAACCAGACGTTTGCTGTAGTCAGTGAGCAGGTGTTCATGTTTGGGGGATGTGCTGAGGATGGCTGCTACTACAGAGACATCCATGTTCTCAACACGGGTAAAGAAATGCTAGTGCACCTACAGACTTCATAAATGACATCACCAGCAGCAAACCACTATGATGTAATGCTGTTATTCTAAACTCACTGTGACATTTTTTTTATACATTATTGATGTAACATTGGAATTGTCAGAATAGATGTGGTAAAGAGGTCAATGGAATTCGACCAGAACTATGGGAATGCCAAGAAAAAGAGTGGGGGCAAGATAGTGTGGGGGAAAGATCCCGATTCTCCTCAGCAAAATTATCCTACATTTAGGCTATTGTTTATGTGTTTATTTCACACTATGAGGGAAAAATCAGAGTATAATGCTTGTATGGATGTCAACCCCAATGCATGTACATGTCATCGTCACCAATCAACTTCATTACAGATAAAAACGACTGACTACCACTGCCAATTTCTGAATGCTAGCTATGCTACCAGCTTGTACGAACTGGAGTTAGCATTTGGCAGTCACTTCTTCTAAACCTGAAAAGGGACTTCTTCTAAATGTTATGCAGTGAAAACAGACAAATATATCCAAATCGGACTTTAGTAACCACATTGTGGGCCTGTTACAATACATCAATCAGATTTCCCCCATGGTCTGCGTTCCATTGACCTATTTTCTTAGCCTCCAACTGCTCTTAAACACTAGTAAAACGAAATGCATGCTCTTCAATCGAACGCTGCTGGCACCCGCCCACCCGACTAGAATCACTACTCTCGACGGGTCTGACCTAGAGTATGTGGACAACTACAAATACCTAGGAGTCTGGTTAGACAGTAAACTCTCCTTCCAGACTCACATTAAGCATCTCCAATCCAAAGTTAAATCTAAAATTGGCTTCCAATTTCGCAACAAAACCTCCTTCACTCATGCTGCTAAACATGCCCTTGTAAAACTGACTATCCTACCGATCCTTGACTTCGGCGATGTCATTTACAAAATAGCTTCCAACACTGTACTCAGCAAATTGGATGTAGTCTATCACAGTGCCATCCGTTTTGTCACCAAAGCCCCATATACGAACTTAAATGACCTCATCCTCAAACAGCCTACATAGGGTTCCAAAAGGGTTCTGTGGCTGTCCCCATAGAATAACCCTTTTTGGTTCCAGGTAGAACCTTTTTGGTTCCAGGTAGAACTCTTTTGGTTTCCATGTAGAACCCTCTGTGGAAAGGATTCTACATGGAACCCAAAAGGGTTCTACCTGGAACCAATAGGGGTTCTTCAAAGGGTTCTCCTTTGGGGACAGCTGAATAACCATTTTTGGTTCTAGATAGCACCTTTTTTTCTAAGAGTGTAGTGCGACTTCATTAATGACATCATTACCAGCAAACCAGTATGATGTAATGTAATTCTACATTTATTGTGACATAAGTAGTGCATTATTGATGTCACAGTGCAATCATCAGAATGGGGCTCAACTTGTCTGACCTCATCCTCAGACAGCCTATTCTGACATTATTAATAAATCAGCAGCAGCAAACCACTATGATGTAATGTTGTTATTCTAAACTCATTGTGACATCGATAGTGCATTATTGATGTCACAGTGGAATGGGGCAGAAGTGAACTAAAGTGACCTCTCATTCTCAGAATCCCTGGTGTGGCAGAGGTATGGTGTGAAGGGGGAGTCGCCCCTGGCCTGTGCAGGTCAGACCCTCACAGCACATCATGACAAGGTATAAACATCACACTAAATGCCCCCTCACCACCTACCAAAAATACCCAATGATAATGATATTGCCAGGCAACAGAATGCTTGAATCATTAAATCCTTAACGGACTATGAATGTCTACTTTGGTGTTATTCATGTACTCATGTTCTTATTATTTGAATATCATTCAATTCAGGATATTTACTTGTTTGGTGGCAAATGCACCAGTCAGGATGGAACAGTCACATCAACAAATGAAATTCATAAATTAAGCATTGGTAAGTCAAACAGCATCATCATGGTTTCCACTATATTATCATGGGCATTAGCATACTGCATGTTTGCTGCCCTCGTGTGGAAAAAGTCCATGCAAAAAAATCCATCCCACTTTCCTTCAAGCAATTATTATTTGTTTTCAGCGGTTTGAATAAAGATCAGAGGGGTACAGATAAAGGCCTAGTAGCTGACACGTACTGACATGTCCCCCCTTCCCTGTCTCTTCTCCCTCCCTCTACTTCTCTCCCTCCCTGGTCTCTCTCTCTCTCTTTCTCCATCCCTCTCTCCTTCTCTCCCTCCATCTCCCCCACTCCAGCTAAAATGAAATGGAAGGTGCCTCTCTATGTGGGGATTCCTCCGGCCCGACGTCATGACCACACAGCCTTCATCCTTCACAGCCATGTGTGTGTGTGTGTGTGTGTGTGTGTGTGTGTGTGTGTGTGTGTGTTTTGTGTGTGTTTGTGTGTGTTTGTGTATGTTTGTGTGTGTGTATGCTTGGATGCATGTGCACACACGTGTGTGTCATCTGTCTATCTCTTCCTCTATTGTTCTCTCTTAATGATCTGATGTTCTGGATAAGAGCATCTGCTAAATGACAAAACATTTAAAAATGTAAATGTAAAATGTTCGTATTATGCAGATGTATGTATTCGGTGGCAAAAATGAAGAACAAGAATTCAATGACCTGAAGGTGATGAAATTGATTAACCCATCCGAAAGACAGCCAGGTAACACAGCCTATATCAATTTCAAAGATTTCCAATACTTGGGTAGTTTTTTTGCCATTCCATTACACTTTTACATCTTTCTTCAACCTTTATTCATGTGTCTCTGGGAGTTTGATGTAATTTGATAAGCCGGTGCTGCAGTTCCGTTCTGTTCTTCTAATAGTGATGAAGGAGATTCTATCTGAGTTTGGGCTTCAGGGAGTCAGCCATGGGTGAGTATTTTGGTATGTCAGCTATCCTATTCACACTACAATTAACATTTTGCTCTCTTTTGCAGACTTTTTTTTTCTGGTTTGGCTGTGTTATTTACGTTCACCTACAGATGTAGAATCTGAACCAGTCTCCTACAGCAGAAAAATTATCCTGCTGCAAAACAGGAAATGTGAATTATTGTGTGGATTTTAATTAATTGACATTTTTGTAGCGGTTGATACATTTTTCGTAAGGGGAAATCAAGTCTGAAATTTTAGTGGAAATTACATCTTTAGAAGCCTTTTTAAACCTAAAATACACTACAAGTTTTACATTTCCTGCATTTCAGGAAAGTTATCCTGCAACAGGGTGATCAAGTTAAGATCCTACACCTACACAGTTACAGTTATTCAAATTAGGTTTCAGGTTTCACAAAGCTGTTTCGCTCTCAATTGATCAGCTTCGCGCCGACAAAGGTCCCCAATGTCAAGTATGAGTTGAGTGAGTCTCCATCGCTGTTTTCTGTGAGGACGGATGCAGCTGCCTCTGCACAGGTGGGTCACATGTAAAGCAGTGAACTTTTCATCAAACTGCATAGAGGCATTGTTACTGTATGATGTAGTAACTTAGTAAAATACTTAAGGCAGTCAATCAATCAATCAAATGTATTTTTAAATCCCTTTTTACATCAGCAGTTTTCACACAGTTCTATACAGAAACCCAGCCTAAAACCCTAAAGAGCAAGCAATGCAGATGTAGAAGCATGGTGGCTAGGAACAACTCCCTTGAAAGGCAGGAACCTAGGAAGAAACCTAGAGAGGAACCAGGCTCCGAGGGGTGGCCAGTCCGCTTCTGGCTGTGCCAGGTGGAGATTATAAGAGTACATGGCCATTAAGGCCTGATCGTTCTTCAAGACGTTCAACCTTTTATAGATGACCAGCTGAGTCAAATAATAACCACAGTGGTTATAGAGGTTGCAGCAGTTCAACACCTCAGGAGTAAATGTCATTTGGCTTTTCATAGCCGAGCATTCAGAGGTCGAAACAGCAGGTCCGGGTAAGAACAAGAGAGAGAAAGGGTCGAAACAGCAGGTCCGGGTAAGAACAAGAGAGAGAAAGGGTCGAAACAGCAGGTCCGGGTAAGAACAAGAGAGAAAAAGGGTCGAAACAGCAGGTCCGGTGAAACAGGTCAGGGTTCCATAGCCTCAGGCAGAACAGCAGAACTGGATCGGCAGCATGACCGGGTGGAGTGGGGACAGGGACAGCCAGGAGTCGTCAGGCCAGGTAGTCCTGAGGCATGGTCCTAGGGATCAGGAGAGAGAGAGAGCAAGAGAGAGAGAGAGAGAGGAGCCAAACTTTCCTTAAGAAAACCCCACCTTGTAAGACATGTTATTATATGCAGGTAGTAGCAACTTGCTCACATACTGTTTTTATAACAACTTGTAGCCTGTATGTTTATTGTGCTGATGTTACATCATTAGGTTACAGCCCAAAGAGACTTCAGTGCCGTCCGAGATGAGGCGATGGATATGATCCATAAAGCTTTCTCCATGCTTGATGGAGAATTCCAGAAGCTTGACAGGTATTATGTTTTCAATCTAGGTCCAAAGTTTGACAAACAGATCACCTTTTCAGTGGTGGTGTCAAACATTTTCCTTACCAATAAACTCTTAATTAATTGACTGAGTGACTGACAAACCGATTCATTCATGCATTCATTCATTCATTCATTCATTCATCCATTCAATCATTGATTCATTACCGTAGAGAAAGGTCAGAGCTTGCTCAGTCTGCAGCTGCTCTTCAGTACAAGAGAGAAGCTCACGAAGCCCACCATCAGCAACAGGAGGAGGTAAAGGCTCATTCATAGTTCAAGATTATCACTCACTCACTCACTAAATATGTAGCTTTCCAATAGTTCCCCTTTTTGTGTGGGTGAATAATTTAAATTCTATGAAATAATGGTTTTCCAGGAAGAATGACGGAAGCTTTGTTTGTGGTTTTTGGTATTACAGGAACTACGACAAATGCTTGAGCGACACAGAGCCCAGAATGAGACCTGGCTACGTGCACGGGCAGAGGAGAATGACAAGGAAAGGAAGGGGCTGTGTAAACTCAGAGTAACTAACCACACACACAAACAGTAGCACAAACATAAACATGCATGCAGTTCCAGGTGTAGAGTTAAAAGTGTATTCCTCAAGTGTAGGAGATTACATGTGAAGTTGTACTCAATTCAGTTTTATTTCTAGTGGATGATCACATGACATTATGGGTTACAGTCATACCTTTCAGTACTAGGCTACCAGAAAACCCCTAATCTGTTCAGAAAAGGTAGCCGTCCACCTATGAATACGCCAATGTGCTTTTGCTGAAGTGTACGCTCAATGTCCTGCTGAAAGCCAGGTATAGGGCATATTTTTCCATAGAATTAGGAATTAGAATACTAGAATGGAAATGAACCTTCTTATGATGGTCCAAGGGTCAGCCATGTTGGTCAGGGAGTTGGTCAACCATGGTTTGCCAGTGCCTTCAGAAAGTATTCACATCCCTTGACTTTTTCCACATTTTGTTGTGTTACAGCCTGAATTTAAAATGGATTAAATTGAGATGTTGTGTCACTGGCCTACTCACAATACCCCATAATGTCAAAGTAGAATGATGTTTAGATTATTTTTTTAAACAAATTAATTACAAATTAAAAGCTGAAATGTCTTGAGTCAATAAGTATTCAACCCCTTTGTTATGGCAAGCCTAAATAAGTTCAGGAGTAAAAAGTTGTATAATAAGTGGCATGGACTCACTCTGTATATTAGTGTTTAACATGATTTGTGAATGACTACCTCATCTCTGTACCCCATACATATACAGTGGGGAGAACAAGTATTTGATACACTGCCGATTTTGCAGGTTTTCCTACTTACAAAGCATGTAGAGGTCTGTAATTTTTATCATAGGTACACAACTGTGAGAGACGGAATCTAAAACAAAAATCCAGAAAATCACATTGTATGATTTTTAAGTAATTAATTTGCATTTTATTGCATGACATAAGTATTTGATACATCAGAAAAGCATAACTTAATATTTGGTACAGAAACCTTTGTTTGCAATTACAGAGATCATAAGTTTCCTGTAGGTCTTGACCAGGTTTGCACACACTGCAGCAAGGATTTTGGCCCACTCCTCCATACAGACCTTCTCCAGATCCTTCAGGTTTCGGGGCTGTCGCTGGGCAATACGGACTTTCAGCTCCCTCCAAAGATTGTCTATTGGGTGCAGGTCTGGAGACTGGCTAGGCCACTCCAGGACCTTGAGATGCTTCTTACGGAGCCACTCCTTAGTTGCCCTGGCTGTGTGTTTTGGGTCGTTGTCTTGCTGGAAGACCCAGCCACGACCCATCTTCAATGCTCTTAATGAGGTTAGGAGGTTGTTGGCCAAGATCTCGCGATACATGGCCCCATCCATCCTCCCCTCAATACGGTGCAGTCGTCCTGTCCCCTTTGCAGAAAAGCATCCCCAAAGAATGATGTTTCCACCTCCATGCTTCACGGTTGGGATGGTGTTCTTGGGGTTGTACTCATCCTTCTTCTTCCTCCAAACACGGCGAGTGGAGTTTAGACCATAAAGCTCTATTTTTGTCTCATCAGACCACATGACCTTCTCCCATTCCTCCTCTGGATCATCCAGATGGTTATTGGCAAACTTCAGATGGGCCTGGACATGCGCTGGCTTGAGCAGGGGGACCTTGCGTGCGCTGCAGGATTTTAATCCATGACGGCGTAGTGTGTTACTAATGGTTTTATTTGAGACTGTGGTCCCAGCTCTCTTCAGGTCATTGACCAGGTCCTGCCGTGTAGTTCTGGGCTGATCCCTCACCTTCCTCATGATCATTGATGACCCACGAGGTGAGATCTTGCATGGAGCCCCAGACCGAGGGTGATTGACCGTCATCTTGAACTTCTTCCATTTTCTAATAATTGCGCCAACAGTTGTTGCCTTCTCACCAAGCTGCTTGCCTATTGTCATGTAGCCCATCCCAGCCTTGTGCAGGTCTACAATTTTATCCCTGATGTCCTTACACAGCTCTCTGGTCTTGGCCATTGTGGAGAGGTTGGAGTCTGTTTGATTGAGTGTGTGGACAGGTGTCTTTTATACAGGTAACGAGTTCAAACAGGTCCAGTTAATACAGGTAATGAGTGGAGCACAGGAGGGCTTCTTAAAGAAAAACTAACAGGTCTGTGAGAGCCAGAATTCTTACTGGTTGGTAGGTGATCAAATACTTATGTCATGCAATAAAATGCAAATGAATTACTTAAAAATCATACAATGTGATTTTCTGGATTTTGTTTTAGATTCCGTCTCTCACAGTTGTGTACCTATGATAAAAATTACAGACCTCTACATGCTTTGTAAGTAGGAAAACCTGCAAAATCGGCAGTGTATCAAATACTTGTTCTCCCCACTGTAATTATCTGTAAGGTTCCTTTAGTCGACCATTGAATTTCAAACCCAGATTCAACCACAAAGACCAGGGAGGTTTTCCAATGCCTCGCAAAGAAGGGCAACTATTTGTAGATTAGTAAAAAAAAAAAAAAAAAAGACATTGAATAGCATGCTGAAGTTATTAATTACACTTTGGCTGGTGTATCAATACACTCAGTCACTACAAAGATACAGGCTTCCTTTCTAACTCAGTTGCCGTAGAGGGATTTCACCATTAGGCCAATGGTGACTTTAAAACAGTTACAGAGTTTAATGGCTGTGAAAGGAGAAAACTGAGAATGTATCAAAAACATTGTAGTTACTCCACAATATTAACCTAAATGACAGAGTGAAAAGAAGGAAGCCTGTACAGAATAAAAAAGATTACAAAACATGCATCCTGTTTGCAATAAGGCACTAAAGTAAAATTGCAAAATATTTGGCAAAGAAATTAACTTTATGTCCTGACTACTACAAAGCGTTATGTTTGGGGCAAATCCAATACAACACATCACTGAGTACCACTCTTTATATTTTCAAGCATGGTGGTGGCTGCATCATGTTATGGGTATGCTTGTCATCGGCAAGGACTTGGGAGTTTATAATGGGATAAATAGAAATGGAATAGAGCTAAGCACAGGCAAAATCCTAGAGGAAAACCTGGTTCAATCTGCTTTCCAACAGACACTGGGAGACAAATTCACCTTTCAGCAGGACAATAACCTAAAATACAAGGCCAAATATACACTGGAGTTGCTTACCAAGACGAAATTGAATGTTCCAGAGTGGCCTAGTTACAGTTTTGACTTAAATCAGCTTGAAAATCTATAGCAAGACTTGAAAATGGCTGTCTAGACTTACCCAGAAAGACTCCCAGCTGTAATTGCTGCCAAAGGTGATTATAACATGTATTGACTCAGTGGGTTGAATACTTATGTAATCAAGATATATTAGTGTTTTCTTTTTCAGATTTTTTTTTTTTATGTTAGAATTTTTCTTCCACTTTGACATTATATAGTTTTTTGTGTAGTTGGTTGACAAAAAATGACAATTAAATCCATTTGAATCCCACCTTGCAACACAACAAAATGTGGAAAAAATAAATGAGTGTGAATACTTTCTGACGGCACTGTATGTGTGTTAGCTAGCTAGCCAGTCAGTTTTAGAGGTATGATTCCATTAATTTGTCAAATTAACAGCCACACACTAGCTCATTTCAGTTGATAATAGGACTTAAACAAGTTGTAAATGCAACCAGTACTGATATTGTAGCTCAGTTGGTAGAGCATGGCGTTTGCAACGCCAGGGTTGTGGGTTCGATTCCCACGGGGGGCCGGTATGAAAAGAAAAATAATGTATGCACTCACTAACTGTAAGTCGCTCTGGATAAGAGCGTCTGCTAAATGACTAAAATGTAAATGTAAAAATATAATAGCACTCACAGCTTTTCAAGAAAACAAAAGCTGAAACATTTATGGCCTGTTTACATATATTTTTGAGTCTATTTATACAGAAAATGTGTATAAATCCCGAATAAACTGTATGTATAGTTATATTACAATATTTTAGGTTGACTATAATTCCATTACACAATTGCTGATACATCACATGCCATAGTTGTATTTTCCTGCATAATAAAAAGCAGGAAATGCATCACCTATGCCATACCAAAACTAGAATAGTCCCAATAAGCAAAATGACGTTGATAAGACGTCTAAAATACGTATTTTCAGACGTTGAAGTTAGGGTCAATTTAGGTTCTGAATGAAAGGTGAAAAGGTATTTTCCATATGTTTAAAATACATATTTTCCAGGATGTTGAAAACGCGTATTTTCCGGACGTTGAAAAATAAGTATTTTCCGGATGTTAAATCAGGTTCATTTTCGGTTCTGAATGAAAGTTGAAAATACTTATTTTCCAGATGTTGAAAATACGTATTTTCCAGAAGTAGAAAATATGTATTTTCCGGATGTTGAAATCAGGCTCATTTTTGGTTCTTGATGAAAGTTGAAAGGGCAGTCTGAAAATGTATGCACTCACTAACTGTAAGTCACTCTAGATAAGAGCGTCTGCTAAATGACTAAAATGTAAAACAGGCTGTTGCATTGGCTTTATGATTCCTGTGACTAATCAATTTGGCTATTTAAGCTCTGAATATCAGCTACCCAACTTTATCAGGATCTATCGTGAGCCTATTTGCAATGTGTTTACACAGCGGGAAATGCAGAAGTATTTTATTTTTAGCCATGGTCAAGCTTGTAAAAAATGTATGGATACAAACTTGAAACCACTGATCATGACAATGGGGTGAAACTCCTGGACAACAGTTGTGATTGTCCATTCCATATTGTCCATTTAACTTTGACCTGTCCCGTTTTTAGGATATATTGTTAATTAACACGACAGCGCATTTTTTATTTGATTGAACGCCATTTAGGTTAGGCTATTTGATCGGAGAAACCTGCATCATGATATAGAAAGTGTCCATCTCATTACATTGTCACACATTCAATATCCACCCTGTAGGCTACAGAAAATGCCACATACTATTTCTACCATGTCCTATATCTGCTACATGATTTATGTTAGATTATTTGTTTGATGGAACGTTGGTGCATCGCTGTGTGCTGGGAATGGACAAGCAAAATATTTTTGCTGCCCCTGCCTTTGACAAATCGGCCACTGCTTATCACAGGGCGGCATCAGCGCTCACCTACAGTGCCTTGCAAAAGTATTCATCCCCCTTGGCGTTTTTCCTATTTTGTTGCATTATAACCTGTAATTTAAATTGATTTTTATTTGGATTTCATGTAATGGACATACACAAAATAGTCCAAATTGGTGAAGTGAAATGAAAATAACTTGTTAAAAAAAATTCTAAAAAATTAATAACGGAAAAGGGGTGCTTGCATATGTATTCACCCCCTTTGCTATGAAGCCCCTAAATAAGATCTGGTGCAACCAATTACCTTCAGAAGTCACATAATTTGTTAAATAAAGTCTGCCTGTGTGCAATCTAAGTGTCACATGATCTGTCACATGATCTCAGTATATATACACCTGTTCTGAAAGGCCCCAGAGTCTGCAACACCACTAAGCAAGGGGCACCACCAAACAAGCGGCACCATGAAGACCAAGGAGCTCTCCAAACAGGTCAGGGACAAAGTTGTGGAGAAGTACAGATCAGGGTTGGGTTATAAAAAAATATCAGAAACGTTGAACATCCCACGGAGCACCATTAAATCCATTATTAAAAAATTGAAAGAATATGGCACCACAACAAACCTGCCAGGAGAGGGCCGCCCACCAAAACTCACAGACCAGGCAAGGATGGCATTAATCACAGAGGCAACAAAGAGACCAAAGATAACCCTGAAGGAGCTGCAAAGCTCCACAGCGGAGATTGGAGTATCTGTCCATAGGACCACTTTAAGCCGTACACTCCACAGAGCTGGGCTTTACGGAAGAGTGGCAATAAAAAAGCCATTGCTTAAAGAAAAGAATAAGCAAACACTTTGGTGTTCACCAAAAGGAATGTGGGAGACTCCCCAAACATATGGAAGAAGGTACTCTGGTCAGATGAGACTCAAATTGAGCTATTTGGCCATCAAGGAAAATGCTATGTCTGGCGCAAACCCAACACCTCTCATCACTTTGAGAACACCATCCCCTCAGTGAAGCATGGTGGTGGCAGCATCATGCTGTGGGGATGTTTTTCATCGGAAGGAACTGGGAAACTGGTCAGAATTGAAGGAATGATGGATGGTGCTAAATACAGGGAAATTCTTGAGGGAAACCTGTTTCAGTCTTCCAGAGATTTGAGACTGGGACGGAGGTTCACCTTCCAGCAGGACAATGACCCTAAAGCAACACTTGAGTGGTTTAAGGGGAAACATTTCAATGTCTTGGAATGGTCTAGTCAAAGCCCAGACCTCAATCCAATTGAGAGTCTGTTGTATGACTTAAAGATTGCTGTACACCAGTGGAACCCATCCAAGTTGAAGGAGCTGGAGCAATTTTGCCTTGAAGAATAGGCAAAAATCCCAGTGGCTAGATGTGCCAAACTTATAGAGACATACCCCAAGAGACTTGCAGCTGTAATTGCTGCAAAAGGTGGCTCTACAAGGGGGGGGGGAAGGGGGTAAATCAAATGATTCAAACCTCAAAAAATGTAAGGCAACAATATAGGAAAAATGCAAAGGGGGGTGAATACTTTCGGAAGCCACTGTAAATAGCCCATATGCCACAGGTTGAGAAATTTTTTAATTATTTCTGGGCAGAATTATTTGAGGTTCTATGTGTTGTTGTTGGATGTGCGTCTTGGACAGTTTAGCTCAAAAAATGTAGTCCTAGTCAATCTTCCGCCATAGGCCGTTGCCTAATCCTGCCTAATAAGAGGGCCGGCCATGGCTTTATGACATACCTCTCTAGTAATTTAACAGGATCTTTATGTATTTTTCATGAATTTTCCCTCTCTCTTCCAAGGAGGAGGTTGTGCACGAGCAGGGGAGACTGAAAGAGGAGCAGGGAAACATCCAGAAACGCAGCGAGCACCTCCTATCCATCATGCAACAGTTTAAAGGCATGTAAAGACACGTAATCATGGCAACCAACTGGAGGACGCAGACCTGTCGCGTTTGTGGGTGTGGCTTACTTCCCCAAGGATGACCAACTCAAAAGCGTTTGTTTAAAGAAAATGTGACATTAATTTGTGTTTTTCCACTGGTGTGTGTGTTTGAATAGTTAGCATTGCGTGCATAGCTAAGATTAATTTTTGCTGTCTTTTGCCAGATAGTCATAATATCTTTAGCGAGACGGGGATAATTTTGACCCTGTCAAAAGAACAAACATCACTCAAGGCATTTGTTTAAACCTCTGGAATGGTTGATAAAAATTCCTAGGACATATCAAAGTTGGTCATGATAGGTCTAAGCAAAATGTTGGAAAGGAGAATAATTAACTGAGTTGTTGATTGATGTAGCCTAATCATGTTCATAAAATTTTTGATTATTTGGCATATCTTGTCATATCTGCATAAAACAACTTTCTGTTCACTCATCATTCAAATAATCCTACACTGAAGGCTTACTCTTTTATCAACATACTTTAAAATAACTGAGGGAATATTATATTATATTATAAATGTGGGCATATTTTCTTAGGTAAACCCCTGCATGGGAATAGATAACTCACAAATTAAAGAACAAAAAGAAAAAAATGCTATGCATAAGAACTGGTTGTCAATTAAGTAATTTACTCCAATAGCTTTCCTCTTGTCCTCAAATTGTTCCCAGCTCTCTCGTAGCATAGAGATCCTATTAATTTAATAAAGTATTATAATTCTTAATTCTGTGTCGCAGTCAAACAAACGCGCAGGCGCAGAGCTGTCGGTTCGGGAAAAGCGAAATGACTCACTATTTTGCAGGAAGACAGAATTTATTGCATCAATTATTTATCTGATGTAACACTTTTTGGCAGAGGAAGGGGAGGGGATGGTTTTTGCAGTAATCAGGGTTGCCATCAAACGGATACTGACGGAGGCACAGGGGAGAAAGCGGGATAGGAAAATATCTTGCTATAATTTCACAATAAATCGGGTAAGACATTCCGAAACACAAACAGCTATTCTCACACACAGGAAGCCAGCCACAAACATTAATTAAAAAGGTATCTATGGGCGCGTAACATGACTCTTCAAAACTGGGGTGGAAAGGAGACTGGTTTGAGGCATTTGTCTTCATTTTAAAATGTGTTTCTTGTTAACCAGAGTATAGTCCATGTTGGTTCGACTGCACCGTTTCTCTGCTCTCCCTTTTGCTGCGGGGATAGTAAATATGGCTGACACTGACCACTGCAGCTACTAGTGTAGCTAATGTACCGTGCTGGTTGCAGACGGCATTTACCTTACATGGCAAGACATTGTGTTGTGATGTCTTCAATCGATGAAGCGATCACTTGATTCAGAAGTATTGGTTACAAAGTTAACTAGCTAGGTAGCTATCAATCTAGTTAGTTTGGTTTGTTTGCTAAGTAGCTAGTCAGCGTAAAGGGGCATTTTTTTTCGCCAACAGATTTGGCTAGACTGCTTCAAAGACTAATGTTAGCCTGCCCAGTCAAAGACAAGTTGAAAACAGTGTTGTAGCTAAATGTGCAATACAACAAATAATTGTCTTTACATAGCTAACTAACTAAACTGATCAACTATCTTATAAACTGTGGTAACTTTTTGTACTTCAATGTAACTAGCTAACTACTTAGGATTTCAGTTTGTTGTAACATAATCTGGCCAACCTAACAACTGTTAAATGATCTTGAGGCATTGTGCCGAGTTCCTCAGTCTGTGGAGCCAGTCCCAAGCTTCCTATCTAGCAACCAAAGCAAAGGTCACATTGACTGCACAATGTCATGAATGAAGATCAACTCATCAGCTCGACAGACTATTCATTCAGTATCAAGTGTGTCTGACAGCTATTTATCATATGTGTTAATTTGTATCCTACATTTGATGCCAGTCTGTTGAGCATTTAAAAAGGAGAAAGTAGACCAGGGGTATTCAACCTGGGGCCCGCGGCCCCCAAGGGGTCAGTGAAAATATCTAACATCTATTCATTTAAAAAATGTTGATTACTACTCCTTGCTATTCACATGATGATAAGACAAGATGTGATTTTTTTATTTTTTTGCTAACATAATGGGGGTCGCTGGTTTGCCTGGGTGGAGGTCCCTGGGCAAGAAATGATTGAAGACCCCTGAAGTAGATGCTTTACAAGTTGATTAGGCTAATATTCCATTCTGTGATTGGAAAATATCTGCACAAATGGATGACAGTTGGCATGATGCCATTCATTCTGCCTTTGTCATAACTCATGTCTGATTAGCCTATGTGATTTTACGTGATTGAAATTTTAATTCACTGTTGCCTAGGGTCAGGTTTTCGAGACTACTCAGGGATTGAAATTAAGGTCTGAAAGTCAGTTGCCCGTTGGGCAAGTCGGGTGTTTTTTTTGGTTGCCCGGAGATTACATGCAGAAATGCCAAATACAGTGCCTTCAGAAAGTCTTCACACCCCTTGACCTATTCAACATTTTTTTTGTCACTGGCCTACACACAATACCCATAATGTCAAAGTGGAATTTTGTTTCTATACTTTTTTACTAATTAATAAAAAATGAAAAGCTGAAATGTCTTGAGTCAATAAGTATTCAACCCCTTTGTTATGGCAAGCCTAAATCAGTTCAGGAGTAACAAATGTGCTTAACAAGTCACATAATAAGTTGCATGGACTCACTCTGTGTGCAATAATAGTGTTTGACATGAATTTTGAATGACTACCTCATCTCTTTACCCCACACATACAATTATCTGGTCCCTCAGTTGAGCAGTGAATTTCAAACACAGATTCAACCTCAAAGACCAGGGAGGTTTTCCAATGCCTCGCAAAGAAGGGCACCTATTGGTAGATGGGTAAAAAAAAAAAAGACATTGAATGTCCCTTTGAGCATGGTGAAGTTATTAATTACACTTTGGATGGTGTATCAATACACCCAGTCACTACGAAGTTACAGGCATCCTTCCTAACTCCGTTGCTGGAGAGGAGGGAAACTGCTCAGGGATTTCACCATGAGGCCAATGGTGACTTTAAAACAGTTCGAGTTTAATGGCTGTGATTAAGAGAACTGAAGATGGATCAACAACATTGTAGTTACTCCGCAATACTAACCTAATTGACTGAGGGGAGCCTGTATTTTATTTATATATATATATATATATATATATATAAAACCTTTATTTAACTAGGCAAGTCAATTAAGAACAATTCTTATTTACAATGAAGGCCTACCAAGAGGCAAAAGGCCTCCTCCGTGGACGGAGGCTGGGATTTAAAAAAATAGGCTAAAGCACACATCATGACGAGAGACAACACAACAATACATAAAGAGAGACCTAAGACAACAACACATGGCAGCAACACAACATGGTAGCAACACAACATGACAAAAACATGATAGCAACACATGGAAGCAGCACAACATGGTAGTAGCACAAATATGATACGAACGTTGTTAGGCACAGATGACAGCATCCTGCTTGCAACAAGTCACTAAAGTAATACTGCAAAAAAATGTACTTTATGTCCTGAATACAAAGTGTTATGTTTGGGGCAAATCCAATACAACACATTACTGAGTACCACTCTCTGTATTTTCAAGCATAGTGGTGGCTGCATCATGTTATAGGTATGCTTGTAGTCATTAAGGACTGGAGAGTTTTTCAGGATAAAAAATACATGGAATGGAGCAAAGTACAGGCAAAATCCTAGAGGAAAACCTGGTTCAGTCTGCTTTCCACCAGACCCCGGAAGAGGAATTCACCTTTCAGCACGAAAATAACGTAAAACACAAGGCCAAATCAACACTGGAGTTGCTTACCAAGAAGACAGTGAATGTTCCTGAGTGGCAGAGTTCCAGTTTTGACTTAAATCTACTTGACAATCTATGGCAAGACCTGATAAGTGTTGTCTAGCAATGATCAACAACCAGTTTGACAGAGCTTGAAGAATTTTGAAAAGAACAATGGCCAAATGTTGCACAATCCAGGTGTGTAAATCTCTTAGGGAATTACCCAGAAAGACTCAGAGCTGTAATCGCTGCCAAAGGTGATTCTACAAAGTATTGACTCAGGGGTGTGAATACTTATGTAAATGAGATATTTCTGTATTTCATTTTCAACCATTTGAAAAAATGTCTAAAAACATGTTTTCACTTTGTTAGATGGGTGAGAAAAAATATATATTCAAACCATTTAGAATTCAGGCTGTAACACAACAATGTGGAATAAGTGAAGGGGTATGAATAAGTTCGGAAGGCACTATACAGTATTGCTTTCATTTCACCCAGCATAGGGGAGGAACCAGAAAGATCAGTACTTGAGTTCTTTGTAGTTTGGTAATTGTCAGTAAAAACATTCGCAGAGCAGGCTCAACATGCCCAACTGCTATAAATGCCACACATTTTCTGTTGTTCACTTAAAAAAATGGGGAAGAACGAGAAAGATCAGCTTGGCCATTTTAATTTATAGGATTCATGTAATATTTAATAAATATAGTACCTAACATCTGATTTGGACCAACATTTTTTTCTAACAATGAGTTAGACATGAGGAATCCAAAGAAATGGTCAAAAGCCACCCACGGACCCCCCAACAACGAGTATATAGTATCAGTTCTCTGTCTGACAAGTAGTATGGAGCTGCGGCTCAGAGTATTGTTTCTTCATCCTATGTAATGTATTCTCAGTGAATTTAGTGATGTTTTTTCCCCCCTGTTCAGATAAATTAGTAATTGAAGTTGTTAGGTTTATGTCCCATCCTATGTCCTGATATTACCAGGTTCTGACCTCTAGATGGTGCTGTTCCTGCTACAGATTAAGCCTACTGTAGACCTATTCCATTTCTTAGACAAAACCCCCCCTGCTTTTAGATGGAGATCCTCCATTGCTTTTTAGTCCTGGAGTAAGTAGAACAGCCCTCAGTGTCCACTATGAACAGATGGCAGATGTGGCATTATTGATCTGGTGGTTTGTGAAAAGGCTTGTGTTGTGAGTGGTTTTACAGAAATCAGTCCTAATAGTCATGCTGCTGATTTGATTCTCATGTTGGTCTAAAAAAAAGACTGCAACATATGAATGGTTTGTAGTATATAGGCCTAGCTGTTATAGTGGTGTAGTTGTAGTAGAACCATATAATTATAATTATTCATGAATCGATTCTATTCATGATTTAATGATTAATGACTGATTCATGAATCATTCTAGTTCTATGAGTAGAACTGACAGTACATGGCTAGTTTAATCTTGAGTGTTTGTTTGGGCATGAATAGCCTAGTCGTGGTATCTACTGGTAAAATCTGAATGACATAGGCTAGTAGATGGCTAACAAAACAGGCCTCTCCTTCACCTTGGCGATCATCACTTCAACGTAAACAGACTACGTACATGGCTTGGATACATTCCAACAATGCATATATGACACCTGTGTCGTCAAGGTCTCTCACTGTTGCCATGACATCCCCACACAAGTGGGATGGAAGGGGTTCCTTTATCCTTTTTTCCATCTTGATGTGGGAGCCTGCTTTGGTGTGAAATAGGCTAGTTAAACAAACAATGCTTTCCACTTTTTTTGATTAAGTGCAAAATTAGACATTAAAGTGACTGAATATCTTCACGTACAGTGTATTCGGAAAGTATTCAGACCCCTTGACTTTTTCCACATTTTGTTACGTTACAGCCTTATTCTAAAATTGATATCATTATTTTTTCCCCTCATCAATCTACACACAGTACCCCATACTGACAAAGCGAAAACAGGTTTTTAGATTTTTTTTGCAAATTTATCAAATATAAAACAGAAATACCTTATTTACATAACTATTCAGACCCTTTGCTCTGAGACTCGAAATTGAGCTCCGGTGCATCCTGTTTCCATTGATCATCCTTGAGATGTTTCTACAACTTGATTGGAGTCCACCTATGGTAAATTCAATTGATTGGACATGATTTGGAAAGGCACACACCTGTCTATATAAGGTCCCATAGTTGACAGTACATGTCAGAGCAAAAACCAAACCATGAGGTCGAAAGGAATTGTCCGTAGAGCTCCGAGACCGGATTGTGTCGAGGCACAGATCTGGGGAAGGGTACCAAAACATTTCTGCAGCATTGAAGGTCCCCAAGAACACCATGGCCACCATCATTCTTAAATGGAAGAAGTTTGGAACCACCAAGACTCTTCCTAGAGCTGGCCGCCCGGCCAAACTGAGCAATCGGGAGTGAAGGGCCTTGGTCAGGGAGGTGACCAAGAACCCAATGGTCACTCTGACAGAGCTGCATAGTTGCTCTGTGGAGATGGGAGAACCTTTCAGAAGGACAACCATCTCTGCAGCACTCCACCAATCAGGCCTTTATGGTAGAGTGGCCAGACGGAAGCCACTCCTCAGTAAAAGGCACATGACAGCCCGCTTGGAGTTTGCCAAAAGGCACCTAAAGACTCAGACCGTGAGAAACAAGATTCTCTGGTCTGATGAAACCAAGATTGAGCTCTTTGGCCTGAATGCCAATTGTCACGTGTGGAGGAAACCTGGTGGTGGCAGCATCATGCTGTGGTGATGTTTTTCAGCGGCAGGGACTGGGAGACTAGTCAGGATCGAGGGAAAGATGAACGGAGCAAAGTACAGAGAGATCCTTGATGAAAACCTGCCCCAGAGCGCTCAGGACCTCAGACTGGGTCGAAGGTTCACCTTCCAACAGGACAACAACCCTAAGCACACAGCCAAGACAATGCAGGAGTGGCTTCGGGACAAGTCTCTGAATGTCCTTGAGTGGCCCAGCCAGAGCCCGGACTTGAACCCGATCTAACATCTCTGGAGAGACCTGAAAATAGCTGTGCAGCGACGCTCCCCATCCAACCTGACAGAGCTTGAGAGGATCTGCAGAGAAGAATGGGAGAAACTCCCCAAATACAGTTGTGCGAAGCTTGTAGCGTCATACCCAATTAGACTCTAGTCTGTAATCGCTGCCAAAGGTGCTTCAACAAAGTACTGAGTAAAGACTCTGAAAACGTATGTAAATGTAATATTTCAGTTTGTTTTATTTTATACATTTGCAAAAATGTATAAAAATCTGTTTTTGCAAAGGGTCTGAATATTTATGTAAATAAGGTATTTCTGTTTTTAATATTTTATAAATTTGCAAAAAATTCTAAAAACCTGTTTTCGCTTTGTCATTATGGGGTATTGTGTGTAGATTAATGAGGAAAAAAATAGATTTAATCGATTTTAGAATAAGGCTGTAACGTAACAAAATTTGAAAAAGTAAAGGGGTCTGAATACTTTCCGAATGCACTGTATGTCGGGCTCCCAAGTGGCGCAGTGGTCTAAGGCACTGCATCTCAGTGCTTGAGGCGTCACTACAGATCCCCTTGTTCGATTCCAGGCTGTATCACAACTGGCCGTGATTGGGAGTCCCATAGGGCGGCGCACAATTGGCCCAGCGTTGTCCGGGTTTGGCCGGTGTAGGCCATCATTGTAAATAAGAATTTGTTCTTAACTGACTTGCCTAGTTAAATAAAGGTAAAATAAAAATAGAAATAAATAAATATCAGCATTTCTTTTGGTTTGCAGGTCTACCCAGAGTCCTGACGTGATCATCATCCCTGAACAGAAACATTGGCCTACCCCAAAGTCAGTCCTCAACCAACCGTGGACGATCTGGGTTGGATATCAAAGATAATCTGTCCCTATCCCCGTTATCTGGCTGCACTGGGTACCATAGACACTTTCTTTTTTCCCTCCCTCCCTGTTTCCATTTTCTGAATTGGTTGCCATATATAGATTTTCACGTTCTCACTTGTCACCTTCCTCTGACTGGACTATTCTATTTAGATGTATTCCCTGGCTATCGTCCATCTCTCTGGGCTATAACATAAATCATTAATGTTTTCATTACGTTGGTATTTTTACACCCCAGACCTGGTACCATAGATATTTTCACCCTAGTCTGGCAGCTAGACTGCTCCACGATACCCTGATGAATGAAGACCCCATTCGGGAAGAGTGCGCCGGGCCAGAGATCCAGAGCTGATGCAGGTTAGTTTGGCTTTAAAGGGATAGTTCACCTAAATTCCAAACATACATATTGGTTTCCTGACCCTGTAAGCAGTCTATGGACAATGTATGACAGCAATCCATGCTTTGGTTTAGTTTCCTGGCACTATTTCCACATGTTAACATTTGAGCATTTGTGGTACAAATCCCATTCTCGCTCTTTATAGATGTGTTGTCGGCGTCCCAATTGGCACCCTATTTCCTTTATTACTTACTTACTTGCTTGCTTAATTAGGCCCATCGCTCCTTTGGGCTCATAGACCATGGACGACTCCTCTCCATCTCACTCTGTTCTGGGCAGTGTTCTCCAGCTCGTTCCACCCCATGCCGATTCTCTTTGTGTCTGCCTCAATCTCCGGCCTCCAGGTGTTTCTAGGGCGCCCTCTTTTCCTTTTGACTTGTGGGTTCCAGGATAGAGCTTGCCTGGTGATGTTGGAAACACCTGGAGGACATCTATTCCCTTTAGAGTGCACTACTTTGTACCAGGGCCCTTAGAGGCTCTGGTCAAACGTAGTTCTCTAATAGGCCTATAGGGAATAGGGTGCCATTTGGGACACACAGATTTGTTGTTTTCTCTCGTTATCTTCAGGTGACACATAATCCGGTACATTTAGCCCACTGATAAGACTAGAGTAGCTACTGAATACATTTACTACAGTCATTTGCACTAGAAGAACGTTTGTGATGTTTCTCTTTTTTGTTTTTAATCTAAGGGCACACAGGTGTTTCTGCAAATATGAAGAAAAAGGACTCCCACAAGTAAGCCAGGAATCCTTATGCACTGTACTTACCTCAGCTTTGTGATTGTGCCTTTGTAGGAATTCAACTGTTCTAAATATATACACTTTGTGTAGTAGTATTCAATTAAAGCTGGTTCCAGGCTAGGGTAAAACCATCTGCTATCTGCTTAGTTTTTCCCAGGTAGAGAACATCAGTTGTGCTTGGTAAGATAAGTCAATGATTAAGTCTAGTAGTGCCATGCTGAGTACCTGATATCAGATACTGGTCTTAAGTGGCCTGCTGAAGAGAATATAGGGTTTTTATTTATTTTATTTTATTTCACCTTTATTTAACCAGGTAAGCCAGTTGAGAACAAGTTCTCATTTACAACTGCCACCTGGCCAAGATAAAGCAAAGCAGTGCGATAAAAACAACAACACAGAGTTACATATGGGGTAAAACAAAACAAAGTCAAAAATACAACAGAAAATATATATACAGTGTGTGCAAATGTAGCAAGTTATGGAGGTAAGGCAATAAATAGGCAATAGTGCAAAATAATTACAATTAGTATTAACACTGGAATGATAGATGTGCAAATAGAGATACTGGCGTGCAAATGAGCAAAATAAATAACAATATGGGGATGAGGTAGTTGGGTGGGCTAAATTCAGATGGGCTGTGTACAGGTGCAGTGATCGGTAAGGTGCTCTGACAACTGATGCTTAAAGTTAGTGAGGCAGATAAGAGTCTCCAGCTTCAGATATTTTTGCAGTTCGTTCCAGTCATTGGCAGCAGAGAACTGGAAGGAATGGCGGCCAAAGGAGGTGTTGGCTTTGGGGATGACCAGTGAGATATACCTGCTGGAGCGCATACTACGGGTGGGTGTTGCTATGGTGACCAATGAGCTAAGATAAGGCGGGGATTTGCTTAGCAGTGATTTATAGATGGCCTGGAGCCAGTGGGTTTGGCGACGAATATGTAGTGAGGACCAGCCAACAAGAGCGTACAGGTCACAGTGGTGGATAGTATATGGGGCTTTGGTGACAAAACGGATGGCACTGTGATAGACTACATCCAATTTGCTGAGTACAGTGTTTGAGGCTATTTTGTAAATGACATCGCCGAAGTCAAGGATCGGTAGGATAGTCAGTTTTACGAGGGCATGTTTGGCAGCATGAGTGAAGGAGGCTTTGTTGCGAAATAGGAAGCCGAGTCTAGATTTAACTTTGGATTGGTGATGCTTAATATGAGTCTGGAAGGAGAGTTTACAGTCTAACCAGACACCTAGGTATTTGTAGTTGTCCACATACTCTAGGTCAGACCCGTCGAGAGTAGTGATTCTAGTCGGGTGGGCGGGTGCCAGCAGCGTTCGATTGAAGAGCATGCATTTAGTTTTACTAGTGTTTAAGAGCAGTTGGAGGTTACTGAAGGAGTGTTGTATGGCATTGAAGCTCGTTTGGAGGTTTGTTAACACAGTGTCAAATGAAGGGCCAGATGTATCAAAATGGTGTCGTCTGCGTAGAGGTGGATCTGAGAGTCAGTATCAGCTGTCTAGGGACACTACCATGGTCAGGGCTAGTATCAGCTGTCTAGGGACACTACCATGGTCAGGACTAGTATCAGCTGTCTAGGGACACTACCATGGTCAGGGCTAGTATCAGCTGTCTAGGGACACTACCATGGTCAGGGCTAGTATCAGCTGTCTAGGGACACTACCATGGTCAGGGCTAGTATCAGCTGTCTAGGGACACTACCATGGTCAGGGCTAGTATCAGCTGTCTAGGGACACTACCATGGTCAGGGCTAGTATCAGCTGTCTAAGGACACTACCATGGTCAGGGCTAGTATCAGCTGTCTAGGGACACTACCATGGTCAGGGCTAGTATCAGCTGTCTAGGGACACTACCATGGTCAGGGCTAGTATCAGCTGTCTAAGGACACTACCATGGTCAGGACTAGTATCAGCTGTCTAGGGACACTACCATGGTCAGGGCTAGTATCAGCTGTCTAGGGACACTACCATGGTCAGGGCTAGTATCAGCTGTCTAAGGACACTACCATGGTCAGGGCTAGTATCAGCTGTCTAAGGACACTACCATGGTCAGGGCTAGTATCAGCTGTCTAAGGACACTACCATGGTCAGGGCTAGTATCAGCTGTCTAGGGACACTACCATGGTCAGGGCTAGTATCAGCTGTCTAGGGACACTTAACATGGTCAAGGCTATATTCACACTTCAAAGAACACAATCTTTATGGGACTCCTGGAGATGGATCAAGGGAAGGAAAGAAAGCCGATCACACTTGTCTGTAATACATTGCCATGGCCTATATACACTACATGACAAAACGTATGTGGACACCTGCTCGTCGAACATCTCATTCCAAAGTCATGGGCATTAACATGGAGTTGGTGCCCTCTTTGCTGCTATAAAAGCCTCCATTCTTCTGGGAAGGCTTTCCACTAGATGTTGGAACATTGCTGCGGGGACTTGCTTCCATTCAGCCACAAGAGCATTAGTGAGGTCGGGCACTGATGTTAGGCGATTAGGCCTGACTCGCAGTCGGCGTTCCAATTCATCCCAAAGGTGTTCGATGGGGTTCAGGTCAGGGCTCTGTGCAGGCCAGTCAAGTTCTTCCACACCGATCTCGACAAACCATTTCTGTATGGACCTCGCTTTGTGTACGGGGGGATTGTCATGCTGAAACAGGAAAGGGCCTTCCCCAAACTGTTGCCACTAAGTTGGAAGCACAGAATCGTCTAGAATGTATGTAGCGTTAAGATTTCCCTTCACTGGAACTAAGGGGCCTAGCCCGAACCATGAAAAACAGCCCCAGACCATTATTCCTCCTCCACCAAACTTTACAGTTGTCACTATGCATTGGGGCAGGTATCGTTCTCCTGGCATCTGCCAAACCTAGATTTGTCCGTCAGACTGCCAAATGGTGAAGCATGATTTATCACTCCAGACAACACGTTTCCACTGCTCCAGAGTCCAATGGCGGCAAGCTTTACACCACTCCAGCTGAAGCTTGGCATTGCGTTTGGTGATCTTAGGCTTGTGTGCGACTGCTCGGCTATGGAAACTAATTTCATGAAGCTCCCGACGAACAGTTCTTGTGCTGACTTTGCTTCCAGAGGCAGTTTGGAACTTGGTAGTGAGTGTTGAAACCGAGGACAGACCTTTTTTATGCGCTACGCGCTTCAGCACTCGGTGGTCCCGTTCTGTGAGCTTGTGTGGCCTACCACTTCGCGGCTGAGCCGTTGTTGCTCCTAGACGTTTCCACTTCACAATAACAGCACTTACAGTTGACCGTGGCAGCTCTAGCAGGGCAGACATTTGTTGAACTGACTTGTCGGAAAGGTGGTATCCTATGACAGTGCCACGTTGAAGGTCACTGAGCTCTTCAGTAAGGCCATTCTACTGCCAATGTTTGTCTATGGAGATTGCATGGCTGTGTGCTCGATTTTATACAGCAACAGGTGTGGCTGAATTGCCGAATCCACTAATTTGAAGGAGTGTCCACATACTTTTTGTGTATATATATATATATATATATATATATATATATATATATATATATATATATATATATATACAGGATCTCACAAAAGTGAGTACACCCCTCACATTTTTGTAAATATTTGAGTATATATTTTCATGTCACAACACTGAAGAAATGACACTTTGCTACAATGTAAAGTAGTGAGTGTACAGCTTGTATAACAGTGTAAATTTGCTGTCCCCTCAAAATAACTCAACACACAGCCATTAATGTCTAAACCGCTGGCAACAAAAGTGAGTACACCCCTAAGTGAAAATGTCCAAATTGGGCCCAATTAGCCATTTTCCCTCCCCGGTGTCATGTGACTCGTTAGTGTTACAAGGTCTCAGGTGTGAATGGGGAGCAAGTGTGTTAAATTTGGTGTCATCGCTCTCACACTCCCTCATACTGGTCACTGGAAGTTCAACATGGCACCTCATGGCAAAGAACTCTCTGAGGATCTGAAAAAAATAATTGTTGCTCTACATAAAGATGGCCTGGGCTATAAGAAGATTGCCAAGACCCTGAAACTGAGCTGCAGCACGGTGGCCAAGACCATACAGCGGTTTAACAGGACAGGTTCCACTCAGAACAGGCCTCGCTATGGTCGACCAAAGAAGTTGAGTGCACGTGCTCAGCGTCATATCCAGAGGTTGTCTTTGGGAAATAGACGTATGAGTGCTGCCAGCATTGCTGCAGAGGTTGAAGGGGTGGGGGGTCAGCCTGTCAGTGCTCAGACCATACGCCGCACACTGCATCAAATGTGATGGACTGGCAAAGCATGTCTCCAGACCTAAGCCCTATGGAGCATCTGTGGGGCATCCTCAAATGGAAGGTGGAGGAGTGCAAGGTCTCTAACATCCACCAGCTCCGTGATGTCGTCAAAATATTTACACTTTGGGCCCAATTTGGACATTTTCACTTAGGGGTGTACTCACTTTTGTTGCCAGCGGTTTAGACAATAATGGCTGTGTGTTGTGTTATTTTGAGGGGACAGCACATTTACACTGTTATACAAGCTGTACACTCATTACTTTATATTGTAGCAAAGTGTAATTTCTTCAGTGTTATACTCAAATATTTACAAAAATGTGAGGGGTGTACTCACTTTTGTGAGATACTGTGTGTGTGTGTGTTGTATATATATATATATATATATATATGTATATGTGTATTTAATGAATTAAATATTGTATTCCATTTGATATACTGTAATACCAGACTGATCTAGAAGCTACTGTACTGTGAAGGACTGACAGCCAGCCATCAAAAGGTTTTCCCCCTTCTTTTCATTGGCTATGTGTATATTTGTTTTCCGAATCCCTCCCTTCTCATTGGCTGAAATCTGAAACATGTACAGGAAACACAAGAACAGCATGGGCCCCACCAAGGTGGTGTCGTCGTCTGTGCCGCGCCGGAACATGGTGGGCTGTCGTATCCAGCACATCTGGAAGGAGGGGAGCACTGCGTCTCAGTCGCTGTGGAAAGGCATGGTGCTGGACCAGGTGCCCGTCAACCCCTCGCTCTACCTCATCAAGTACGACGGCTTCGACTGTGTCTATGGCCTGGAGCTACATAAAGATGAGAGGGTGCAGGGACTTGAGGTGCTGCCTGACCGTCAAGGTATGGCCTTGGTCTATAGTGCATTCGGACAGTATTCAGATCCCTTGACTTTTTCCACATTTTGTAGCGTTACAGCCTTATTCTAAAATGGATTCATTTGTTTTTTTCCCTCATCAATCTACAAACAATACCCCATAATGACAAAGCAAAAACAGGTTTTTATAATTTTTTGCTAATTTGTTCATCTTTCCCTCGATCCTGACTAGTCTCCCAGTCCCTGCCGCTGAAAAACATCCCCACAGCATGATGCTGTCACTACCATGCTTCACCGTAGGGATGGTGCCAGATTTCCTCCAGACTTGGCATTCAGGCCAAAGAGTTCAATCTTGGTTTCATCAGACCAGAGAATCTTGTTTCTCATGGTCTGAGAGTCCTTTAGGTGCCTTTTGGCAAACTCCAAGCGGACAGTCGTGCATTTTACTGAGGAGTGGCTTCCGTCTGGCACCTCTACCATAAAGGCCTAATTGGTGGAGTGCTGCAGAGATGGTTATCCTTCTGGAAGGTTCTCCATCTCCACAGAGGAACTCTGGAGCTCTGTCAGAGTGACCATCGGGTTCTTGGTTCAGCTCTAGGAAGAGTATTGGTGGTTCCAAACTTCTTCCATTTAAGAATGATGGAGGCCACTGTGTTCTTGGACCTTCAATGCTGCAGACATGTTTTGGTACCCTTCTCCAGATCTGTGCCTCGACACAATCCTGTCTCGGAACTCTACGGACAATTCCTTCGACCTCATGGCTTGGTTTTTGCTCTGACATGCACTGTCAACTGTGGGACCTTTATATAGACAGGTGTGTGCCTTTCCAAATCATGTCCAATCAATTGAATTTACTACAGGTGGACTCAAATCCAGTTGTAGAAACATCTCAAGGATGATCAATGGAAACAGTATGCACCTGAGCTCAATTTCGAGTCTCATAGCGAAGGGTCTGAATACTTATGTAAATAAGGTATTTCTGTTCTTAATTTTTAATACATTTGCTAACATTCCTAAAAACCTTTTTTTGCTTTGTCATTATGGGGTATTGTGTGTAAATTGATGAGGGAAAAATATATTTTAATCCATTTTAGAATAAGGCTGTAACGTAACAAAATGTGGAAAAAGTCAAGGGGCGTTAACATTGTTATCTCAACATATTGATTTACTGACAAGTGATCACACAATGCAAATAAACCACTACCACAGACAAGCTTCTTTTTGTGCTGTAATGGTATTCTATGGTCATAGGTAAAAGTCTGTAAGCCATGCTAGAAATATGAATTGTAATTGAAGTGATCGTTGACATCACTTACCAACCATATACTCTCCCTGTCCCATGTTTTTGTTGACCTGTCACAGCCTCCTCGCGCGCCAGCGACGTCAACCTGGCCGACACAATGATAGGGAAGGCTGTGGAGCACATGTTTGAGACGGAGGACGGGACTAAAGATGAATGGAGGGGCATGGTCCTGGCCCGAGCCCCCATCATGAACACCTGGTTCTTCATCACCTACGAGAAAGACCCCGTTCTGTACATGTACCAGCTCCTAGACGACTACAAGGAAGGAGACCTGAGGATCATGCCTGACTCCAGTGAGTACGGTAACACTTTGGTTAAAGCCGACAGCATGTATGAGACTCTCTGTCTTATTACAAGGCTTATAATATGTTATGCAGGTATGGTAATACTAAAAGCTGAGAGGTAAACAGATCTCTCCAGCCAACTATAGTGTTCTTATAGCGAAATGCTAAGCAGTGTAGAACAAATCCGAAAGTGAAAATGTATAAAATACTAAGCAGTGTAGACCTAATCCCAATGTGAAAATCATCCGGGAATGCAGATTGGAGACTCCATTTTATAGCCTCCATCTTTCCGTAGCCTATTCAAAATTGATTTTTAATTTGAAGCTTGCTGCTGGTCAAACAGGCTATATATAGCCTACCTTTTAGTCTAAATACATTTTTATCAAATCCGTTAAATAGGCAAAATGTTGATGTTGCACAGTGCACACAGTGACATAATACAGAATATTAGGTAGACAAAACTGAATTATGTGCGCTGCTCTGTCTGGCAGGCGATCATCATAATCATCACATTAAAATATTCTCCAACAGAAATAAAGAAAACATTTCAGAGAACCTCATAACATTCTCCATCTACCTATAGTGATGCCATTATGAAAATACTAAGCTGTAGACCACACAAATCCATTATTTTAGATACCACAGAAAATACACTGCCAGACGAGTCAAAACAATTTTGCTGGCTTGCGCGGCAATAAAGCAGCATTTTATAAATATGCCAACCATACTTGGACCCGGCCCTCTCTCATCTCTGACATGTTTCGGTCGGATTTGGTACACCTGAGATCCAAATCGGGTAGGATATTGACTTTCAAAAAAAATTGCGGGTCCTGTTAGGGTCAGGTGGGAGGTTTGCAGGTCCAATTCAGTTCGGGTCTCATTTTCGGGACCCGAGAAGACCTCTCCTCTGTACTGTCGGGTTGGGAAGGCTTTTCTTCATAATAACAATAGCCTACTCTTTGATGTTCTCCCTTAATGATTAAAGCTGTCTTCATTGTTATGGTAAACTTATTTTACATAGTCCTCTTTATTCCTATGGGGAACAAACTATCAAGCTTCCACCAGAGAGCGCCGCTGATGCCTACCTTCTGCTAGTCTAGGGATTAATTTAACCTGACATTGACAGGCCACAATAAACCTGTTCATGTGTTGTTTCTGTGTTGTCTCTCCCAGATGATTCTCTGCCTGTTGATTTTATCTCAATTGGACTAACCTGGTTATATAAAGGTAAATAAATAAATTGGTAAACTTATGTGTTTTCTTCTCTCCCAGATGACACTCCGCCTGCGGAGCGGGAGCCAGGGGAGGTAGTGGACAGTCTGGTGGGGAAACAGGTGGAGTACGCTAAGGAGGACGGCTCCAAACGAACTGGCATGGTCATCCACCAGGTGGAGGCCAAACCCTCAGTCTACTTCATCAAGTTCGACGACGACTTCCACATCTATGTCTACGACCTTGTCAAGACTTCCTAAGGCGACCTTTTACCCTTGACCTTTTCACACTACTGAGCCGAATCGAGCTGTACTGGGCTGGCCTGGATACACGTAAATCCACCATAGCTGAAAATACTATGCGAAAATATGTTAGAGGTGGTACAGTTTGGTTGAGGTCGGCACGGTACGGTGAAAAGGGCACTGGGTCGCTGGGCCTCTGGGCCTAGAGGACAGGAGGTCTGTCTGGGGAGTTAATGATGGATGCGGAAGGTGGAGAAACTCCGCCATACAGGAAAGACGATGGTCAACACCACCATCACCACATGGAACCTTACCTTATCCACCAACGTTTCCTAAATATATCTTGAAGGTTTCGTGCAACAACCTCTTTGAGATGCGACAGACAGACAGCTAGATTGGATATTTCACTGAAGCCTTTGGATTGCTACTAAAGCATCTAGTGTTCTAGAATCTAGTCAGAGGAGAGAGAGAGGGGGAGTCACTGTGCAACTGAGTTATTGGCCACTTAACTTGTGGCTGAGAATACTATTTGTTTCTGCAACTAGCTATCCCCCTATCAGCGTAAAGGTCTTAAGGAGATGTTACATCGATCCCTTTGTAAGGGAAGGGACTGGGAAAAGATATCAGCGTTATTTGAACACTGCGTATTAAGTGCGACCTTTAAAGTTAATTGGGTTCTCATTGGATTTTTTAAAAGATTTGATGACCAAACCAGTGATGGTAATGTTTCTCCTATTATATGTGTGTGAGCTCTGTGTTGTAATTTTGACCGATTTTACATGCATTTCTGGAGTCCCGTTATCTAACAGTAAGAGGACAGTAACTATCTGGGTTTGTTTTCATCTCGGAGAATCATTCAATTCTTGACTATATTTGTTTGTTTGTAATGTTAAAAGATACACGACAACGTATGCAGTGAGCAAAGGCATTTGTTGAAGTTTTGAGAGGGAGATGAGCATTGTTTTCATTTAAATGTTTCTTAGTTTTTTCCAAGAACTTGTTCATGTATATTCATATATAATGATAGTTAAATACTGATGCCGATATTTGCAGTTTTATCGCAAGCACTAATTTCAAAGAATCTACTCAGAAAACATTTACGCAGTTGTCTTTATACGTTTTGCCTTTAATGATAATTATATGTTGATCATCTCAACAAACACTATTCAGAATGGTTGACCAGTGAGAACGTTAATCTGTAGTCCTGAGACTGAGTTTGTTCATTAGGCCTTGCCAAAGCCCTCAACCCTTATCATTCATTATCCAATCATAATAACAGCTATAATTATTCCGATAATAATTATGTTTGTTATTATCGTTCCTGCATTCATATGTTTACATTTTTTGGGGGGGGGGAATCAAACACGGTTTCTATTTTAGTTTAATTTTTACTTTCATTGTTATATGTTATTTAGAGACCTCTTCTTCACCTCTGTCTTTGTTAAACACACTTTCTCTTTAATTGTCATAGTAACCTTTTAGTAAACTGTTTTTATCACGACTTTAAAAAAATAAAGACAGTATGGTGAAAGCACTGCAAAGTAAGCAAAGTATTTAGTATTTACTGTTAATTCACAATAAGTATTCAAAACGTTAAATGCAACACCCACTTTTATAGAGTGCATGTGATATTGTACTCAAGGAAAGGTTACTAGCCTGAATTAGATTTTTATTTGCCTTATTTTGTTGAGATGAGCTGTTTCCCGCCATTATTTAAAGCCTATAACAATTTAGTTTAAATGTAATAGCAGTTTCTAGCTTTCTCTGTGTGTGGGGTGGGCGTGGGACAAAACAACATTCACCAGATGCCCCTAGTAGGCCCCTTTGGAATGTTACAACGGTTGTCAGAGAAACAGTGGGCTACTGAGCACTCTAGAACCTCTGACATACAGATGTTGTTAATTACTGTAGTAATGTTTAGTGTTCATGTGACTGTAACCTCCCTCTACACTCCTCTGCCTTGCTACTCTTTCTCCATGCCCTCCTTGACCTTTAGCAGTGTTTATGCCCAGTCTCTGAATAGGTAGTATAGTACTGTTCTTTTCAGTAGCCTGTGTAGTAGCAGAACGGATGTGCCGTTGTGACTGATTTGAGATTAGAGAAACCACTGCATCTTCAGCTGAAGTGCCTGCAGAGACATATAAAGCCCATTAGTTATTTTTTTAAAACATTTTAAAACAGTTTTTCTTTCTTTGAAAGAGTACTGTCAACTCCCTTGATGACTAACTGATAGCTATACACAGAGTATGACTGAATGGTAGCTTTAGAGATGAATGAGATTATGTGCATCGGTTATAATGAGGCTCATAATTTGAAGACCCCATAACGTACCGTATAAACCCCTCTGTATCTAAGAAGATAAACACAAGTATCGTATGTATCCTGTTGTATCCCAAACCGCAAACTGACTTGTGTTTTATGCAAGTTGTCGCCTTCAGAAAATAATCGGAAAAGTGTTTGATGGATTGGCATTTCACACTGTTTGATGTCGGTTTATTTTGGGATATATAAAAAAAGAGAATAGGAAAACAGTCCGTTCTTTTTGCATGAGTAGCGAAAACAGTAGAGCTGTAAGTGGAAGTTAGTGTCGTTTTTATTGAACTTTTTCTAGGAGGTTATGTTCAGTGTGTTGCCTATTGTGACGCTACTTTTTTTATTTCAGAAAAACAAAGTAATTCTTTGTATTACATTTTAGACTCTGTTCCTCTATAGGATGAAACTCACTGGGGTTGTATGTGGGGCCAATAGAAAGGCCACATGGTGCCAGTGTTACACAGCATTTGAGGGATCATGTCTTTCACATACAATACCGATGTTGTCCGAAAATACTTTTTATATGTATCTCTTTTGAGTGCCACAAGGAAAACATGAACTCAAAGAAAAAGGCCTTATAAAATTGGTAGGGGGGATGTTTATACAGCATATGTAAGTCCCGTGTAGCTCAGTTGGTTGAGCATGGCGTTTGCAACGCCAGGGTTGTGGGTTCGATTCCCACGGGGGGCCAGTATGAAAATGTATGCACTCACTAACTGTAAGTCGCTCTGGATAAGAGCGTCTGCTAAATGACTAAAATGTAAATATGTATATGTATAGTATATATGTATGGTGTGTAAGTAGATGCTTGTGTGTGGGTGTGCAACGTAGGTAGCACAACTTAGTTACATATCAGAAGAATAAATAATGTACATAGACACTATAAAGAGAAAAAAATATCATTAGGGGTTTCATTTCTCAAAGTTACGCTTAATGATTTTTTTTTTAAAAGATGGAAAACTATGATTTACTGTATATGGTCCCTTTTAGATGCTGTTGCTCTTTCCTAACTTTGTAAAATACAGTGTATAGTTGATTCTTAATGTTTGTTGGCGTCTACTCAATGGCTTCTATTTGAACTGGTCGTTTGTTATTGCTCTGAACAATGTAGATAGTTCATTTGATTTGCATTTAGGGGTATACACACATTTAAAAACATGTTACTTAAATCTGTAATTTTTTATCATTGTTATGTAAGTATCATTATAACGTTTGTAAAAATAAAAACTTAATGTGAAGTTGTGTGGTGGTTTTTCTCCTTGTGGTTTTTCTGCTTTTAGGGATGCCAGACTTTCGTATTTCTCGTACAGAAGTTAACTCGCCTTAATCAAATGTATTCGTCACATACACCGTTTACAGCAGGTATAAAGACATGAGGCTTTTTGCTTGTGTAAATATTACTGATTGTACCTTTAAATAGTGACGTAGATGACTGAGGACACTGATTGGCCACGCGAGATGTCAATCAAACTGGCAGTTTTCTTTTTGCCAACCAACAGCAGCTAGCGCTACAGCGGTCGACACAGTTTATTATGACCAGGTTATGACAGTTTGTAAGGTGATAATAACTGTCTATATAGTGATTGAAGACTGAAAATGATGACTGTTTTGCACTTGTACGAGTGATTTCACGTCTTGCTAAGTAACGGTTCGCGGCGAGCAACTGCTACAACTGTAACAGTCCTGAACTGGTTTTCACTACTGTTGCCTAGGTCGGTAGTGTTGTGCGTGGCTGTCCTGTTCGATTGGACCATGGTGGAGGTATTTGTTGGGAAAACTCTGCTCAACAAAGAAGGGGATCTTATTGATCCAGAAGAAACTCTCAGGAATAAAGTAGTAGGAATATATTTTTCTGCCGGCTGGTGCCCGCCTTGTCGAGATTTCACCCCTATTCTATGCGATTTTTACACGGAACTTGTCGAGGAGAGCGAGCCACCTGCACAGTTCGAAATAGTTTTCATATCTTCTGACAAGTCAAGTGATGATATGGTGGAATATTATCATGACATGCACGGGGACTGGCTGGCCCTGCCTTGGACGGATCAATACAAACAGTAAATTCTTAGGACTTGTTCTTTCATGTAGCCTATTCCTATTAGAGGTATTGTAAATAGCCTAGTGACACAAACATTTCTACATAAACATTATGGTTGAACTGATCGTAAATGCTTTCCCCATTGTTTGTATCCTATCCCATAGCACAGTAGGCTAACTGTAGGCCACAGGCTTTTTAAGAGGTTTATGGGTCACCCTTTGAGGGATTAGGTTTAAAAATAGGGCAAGGTCTCTACATGCCTGATTAGACTAGTGATTGGAACTCTGCAAGGCTAGTCTGCTGTATGCTCTGACACATTGGGACCTGTATTTTGTGTTGTAGAACAGTGGTTCCCAACCTTTTTCGGTTACTGTACGACCAACTGAATTTTGCTCTGCCCGGAGGAGCCCTGAAGTACCCCCTCATGTGCATTTTACCAGTAGGCCTATGGTCTCATGATTATTCTCAAGTACCCCCTGTGGATAGGCCAAGTACCCCCAGGGGTTGGGAACCACTATTGTAGAACATGTGTTCTGATATTGTTATTCTCACCCATTTTATTGATAATTGGCCTATCAATTATGAGAAATGTGTGTAGCTACCCTGCACCATCCCTCCAATAATTGGTTTCTGTGAATGTGTTATTTTTGCCTGGTATGAGCCATGTAGTGATAAAGTCCTGATTGGGCCCTGTGCTGTTCCACTTTCCCTTCACAGTGATCTAAAGAAGAGGTACAATATCACAGCAGTCCCCAAGCTGGTTATAGTGAAGGAGAATGGAGACGTGATCACAGACAAAGGCAGGAAACAGATCCGGGACCAGGGCCTGGCCTGCTTCAGGAGCTGGCTCGAGGTGGCCGAAGTCTTCCAGAACTTTAAAGCTTCCTAGACATTCTACATTCTAGAGCATTCTACATTCTAGAGCACCTTCCTGCTCCTAACCCATAACGACTGTTCTTATCTAGCTGTCTATTTGAAAGTTCTGCACTACAACGCAATACTGTCTATATTCTAAACTTCTGCACTACAATGACAATATGGCTTTTTTTCTAAATAAGATTTATAATACCAGCTACAATAGAAACAATGAATAGACATGAATGGCTTATATTTTCAGAATACATATTTTGAGGCATTTGGCTATTTTTTATATTTTGTTTTATATGACTTAAAATGCACAGTAATGATTAAATCCTTTGCTGTCTGTTTACAGTCTGATAGTTATTGTGAAGTCTTGTGTTATGTTGTTATGTTATGGAGCAATCAAGTCACTGCCATTCCCCAGTGTGCCATTAGTATGCTACAAGGAAAGCCCATAGGATAGCTAATTCACCATAGCTAATTCACCACTCCTCATTGCCTTTGCACCTCTTTGCATTTAATCATAATAATTTTGTTTTCCTTGTAAATTGGCACACTCTTTGACTTTAATTATGATAGTCAACAGTCAGCACACATCCAAGCCTGTCTCTATAGATTTTATAGTTTTTTTAGGTTACATAAGGGCCTTGTTGTAGTTATATTAAGAGAAGGCTCCAGATATGTTATTATAACAAATCATGTTGATGTCAATGAATTGAATAATGTCCACTTGATGGCTGTAAAAACTAACAAGATAATGCTAATGCCTTTCCACTTTATTCCAGTGAAATCCTTTATACCACATGATGTCGCCATAGACTCACTTATGAGGCTACATCCTCAGGCATATATTGAATGCTACAGCACTACTCTCTCTCTCCCTCCCTTCCGCCCCCATAGAGTTTATGTTTTTCCACCTATTATCTTTTGTGAGAAAGCATTTGATGTAAACAATGTATTTTTAAGAATATTTTGAGAGAGTTGCTATTGCAGTATGTCAAACAGGGAAACTATAGTTTGAGGGGGATTTGACCAAATGCTAAACTGAACTTGATCCTTTGAATTAAAAGAGGCTTGGCAAATTAGAGGAATTTTGTGTTAAACAAACCTCTGAAATGCCATAGGCATAGAGCTTGCTCAGTCAGCTCCCCCCTTCCCATTACATTATAGTCTCTGACTGAAATACTGCCTACACAGTGCTGACTTGGCCTTTCAGTCCTCTGGTTAATTCACTTATGCAATTATGGTGAATTATTTAGAATCTGTTGAAGAAACTTACTCAGCTGAAGTGCCTTTAGGTCAGCGTCTTGACCATAAAAATGTATATTTGGGTTTTTATGAAAGCTGTTGTTGTCAAGGTGACAAAGGGACAGATGATCAGAGATACCTTTAAGACACCTTGTTCACTGGTCCAACAGCTGTCCTATTGAGAGAGCTGCCACCAATTTAGCAATTTTGAACCAGCAACCCTATAACTACAGGGCAAGCGCACACCTGTGCCCAGTGTGCCATTAAGGTCTAGACCTCTTGGCGGAGGCCCTAATTTGCTCATATAGGCTACAGCGAGGCTACACCGAGGCTATAGGCTACCATGAGGTAGGTAGGCCTATGAGGCGAAGCCACTCCAATGCACTTGCTGACAAATCTCACAATATTTTTTCCCAGCTCTTCTTGGTGATGCAACCATTATATAACACTTTGCCGAGAGCAAACTAGTCCCGAGAGCAACAAATACAAACGTAGGCTATTTGACCATTTTGACTTTGAGCTCTGCTTGAATGAATGGCACACGATCACACAACATTTGTGCTGTTCTCAGGACCTGCTTGAGCCAGACTTCCCAAGTACCAAAAATGAACTGTCTGACCTCAGCCACTGCTCTGAGACCTGTTCTCAGTGTTGCTTTGAGACACAGCTGGAGGGAATGTGTGTGTAATGAGTGCAGCCGTGATGAATAAACCACTGTACCGTGGACTGGCGGCTGGCTGTGGTTTTCATACCACTGCGCAGCACTGCTTCTAAATCGCATTGTCAACAGAACACGGTTGCAACAAGAGGACCTCAGTAGCCTAAAACCCAACTCAAAATACCACCGACGGCCGGTTCCCTTTTCACAACTGATTTCAACTAAATATTATTAAGTAATTAGTTCCACAGCCTTTTTATAGTTTAGTCAACTTTTTGTCATTGAACTTAAAACATTTAGTTGGCCCAATTTGGCTAATTATTTTGGCATCGTACGTAAAAACAAAAGTTACACACACAGTACTTTTAACAGACAATGTTTTCAACTGACATATTTGAAACACATGATTACATTGTGCATGTTCATTTATACAGTAATTAGTATTCAACATGTCCTCACGTGGGATTTGAACTCACAACCTCTTGGTTCACAGCATTCCAATCTTCCTGCTAACAGGTCCTGATAAATACATCTCTGCTCTGTCAAACATACAGTCAAGAAAAACTATTTTATTTATCATAGAGATTAAAGAGTAACATTAAAACAGAGTAATATGCAACATTAGAAAATTATACAGAAAACCCTAAAATTGCTTAAATATCAATCAAATCAATGATGAGAGAATAACTGTACTTTTAACAGAGCTGAGATTTATTTTGAAGTGCAAAGTAGCAATACAGGTGAAATCAGTAATTGCCATGGACATGGTGGCGTAGCAGGAAGATCAGAATGCCATGAACCAAGAGGTTGCGCATTCAAATCCCAGGTGAGACATGCTGAATAATAATTAGCCTATAAATGAACATGCACAATGTAATCATGTATGTTAATGTATGTCAAACATGTACGTTGAAAATATTGTATTCTAAAAGCACTGTGTGTGTAACTAGTTCCACTGCCTTTTTTTAAAGGTAAGATGCCAAAATAATAATTTATTGTTATGTGAGACAAATTGAGCAAACGCATTTTAAGTTGATTTCATTTTTGCCTGTTTTCTCATGTTGGAGCTAAGTTTTGGACCAACTAAAATGTTTTAGTTCAGGTAACACTTTGACCAAAAAGTTGAGTAAACTTAAAAAAGGATTTGTGGAACCAGTTACTTAATAATACATAGTTGAAACTAGAATAACGGTCCTGCAGTTCAAATTGAAATAGGATATCAATCGGGGTCTAACATTTATTTCCCCCTTCATATTAGCCAATAATTGTACATTTGATATTTCAACACCAAAGTTGTAGGCCTACTTGTTCTTACTAGACCAAAGGACAGAACTGTGCTGCGCTTTTTACGCATGCTGTGCATCTCCCCGATTTTTTCATTTGGACTGTTAGTATATCTCAGAACCAGACAAGACCAAATAATATAAGCTACAGCACAACTGAAGTTGGGTATAGACGAATCCAGATCCACATGTCTCACTTAAATTTGGAGATTCAGTCGAATAAGACTAAGCTACTTTCTTGCTGGCATAGGACTATTTATGAAAGCCAGCAGTGTTTCTTGTGCTATAAGGGCATGCTGAATCAGGTAACAACACATCCTTTATGTGGGTGTCGAGGAGAGGCGGAGAAACCACCGGGGCGGGCTGGGGCTCGCAGGATCCTCTTCCTGTGAGAGTAAGTACACACATGCTCTTTATTCACCGCACTTTTTACGCTCGTGCTTACGGTCCAGAGCTTGAAGACCGGGGTACCGCACCGAGAGCCATCCACTGGAGTAAGGATAAATGGTTTAATGAAAGGTATGGAGAAAGCATGATGATTGTTATCGTCTCGCTGTGTATCTAATGTTCGAGTGTCATGCTGTGGGTAAATAGGAGAAGCTTTGCCTGTGTTCGATATTGTTTGATTTAACGGTTGATGCGGGCACATGTTGCCATGTAAACACAAAATGAACTGTCTGTTCACATCAGGGAAGTTTAGAGTCTCTTTCCTAGAGGGTGAGATGAGATTTGGTGATGGAAATTGTTTCACCATCAAGTAGATAACGCCAAACGTATAGGCTAAGCCTTATGAAATAGAACATATATATACATTTTTTATCAAGAGTTCATATCATGCCATCTCCAATCAGTTACGGCATTTCAATTCAATTTGTAAAATAATTCAGATTGTGAAATTATTTATGATTTATGACCATACAGAATACATATATGTGTGCATGTGTGTGTGAGAGAGAGAGAGATTTGGTTTGTCAATGTAAACATAGCTAAAAAAATACTTGAATCAGTTATAGAACCCATTGCCCTTTATGGTTGTGAGGTCTGGGGTCCGCTCACCAACCAAGAATTCACAAAATGGGACTCTGCATGCAGAATTCTGCAAAAAATATCCTCAGTGTATAACGTAAAACACCAAAACACCAAATAATGCATGCAGAGCAGAATTTGGCCGATACCCGCTAATTATCAAAATCCAGAAAAGAGCCGTTCAATTCTACAACCACCTAAAAGGAAGCGATTCCCAAAACTTCCATAACAAAGCCAGCACCTACAGAGAGATGAACCTGGAGAAGAGTCCCCTAAGCAAGCTGGTCCTGGGGCTCTGTTCACAAACACAACCAGACCCCGCAGAGCCCCAGGACAGCAACACAATTAGACTCAACCAAATCATGAGAAAACAAAAAGATAATTACTTGACACATTGGAAAGAATTAACAAAAAAATTGAGCAAACTAGAATGCTATTTGGCCCTAAACAGAGAGTACACAGTGGCAGAATACCTGACCACTGTGACTGACCCAAACTTAAGGAAAGCTTTGACTATGTACAGACTCAGTGAGCATAGCCTTGCTATTGAGAAAGGCCGCCATAGGCAGACCTGGCTCTCAAGAGAAGACAGGCTATGTGCACACTGCCCACAAAATGAGGTGGAAACTGAGCTGTACTTCCTAACCTCCTGCCAAATGTATGACCATATTAGAGACACATATTTCCCTCAGATTACACAGATCAACAAAGAATTTGAAAACAAACCCAATTTTGATAAACTCCCATATCTATTGGGTGAAATACCACAGTGTGCCATCACAGCAGCAAGATTTGTGACCTGTTGCCACAAGAAAAGGGCAACCAGTGAAGAACAAACACCATTGTAAATACAACCCATATTTATGTTTATTTATTTTCCCTTTTGTACTTTAACTATTTGCACATAATATTACATTTGAAATGTCTTTATTCTTTTGGAAATGTTGTGAGTGTAATGTTTACTGTTAATTTGTATTGTTTATTTCACTTTTGTTTATTATGTACTTCACTTGCTTTGGCAATGTTAACATATGTTTCACATGCCAATAAAGCCCTTACATTGAATTGAATTGCATTGAATTGAGAGAGAGAGAGAGAGAGAGAGAGAGAGAGAGAGAGAGAGAGAGTTTAAATACAGGTGTCTTTCATTCATTGTGACAGGATTGTGCTCATCACTGGGACGTTTGTTTTTAGATGGGCTAAATAAGATAATGCTGTGAAGAAAATAGAGAAAGGATGGGAGGGAGAGATATTGTCAAGAGAATAGAGTTAGGCTGTAGTGGAAATGGGACTGTGTCTATGAGATGAAAGAGGGTCGTGTTGGAATGAGATGCCAGACAGTAGCCTAGTCTCACTCCCCCAGCAATAGCTTACTGGGATAGGATGGAAGGAGTTTAGTGAAGAGAAGAGGTGTGCCAAGTTCTCTCATGTTGACAGAGATGATGATGATGATGATGACATTCTATTCTGTGGGAGAGACGGACTGGCACACTGAGTGACTAGAAGGTATGATGTTGATGCTCCTGCCTTTTCTAGTGTGAATAGAGACCCACTCTGCTAGGACAGGTTTCCTTTCTACCCATTACTTCTCTCTGTCGCTCTCTCTCTCTCACACACACACTCATCCAGCCAGTCCGTCCGCCTGACGTCACACAAAATTTGGATAAAAATTGGGTAGATTAGCAGTAAGCGGTTAATTGGGAATGTTGTGAGAGCATAGAGTAGAGAGTGTGGGTGTTTGCGTTGGGCAAATACCCACAGACATTACAACATCCAAACTCTGCTCCTAGCCACTGCTCTGCTCTCACACAAAACTCACAGCTAATGTCCTCTTGATTGCACTGCATGCTAATTCAGGGCCTTGGTTTTAATCAGGAAATTACTCTCTAAGCCTGCTTTATGCTATCGTGAAAAAGTTGGCCTAAAGTGCCTCACTGCTCAAATATTTGGCCATAATAGATCCAGTTGTTTTCTAAATCAGAAATTAATAAACTGGGATTGCTTGAAATGTGTTTTCTATGAATTATTTAGACATATATTGTAAGTATATTTTAAGCCAGTCAAAAATCTGTCATATTATTTTCCTTATAAAAAGCAGCGTCAGACCCTACGGTGTAACAGTGAAATGACTATTCACTAGCCAAACATATGTGCACCACTTGGTGCCAAGTATCCTTTCTGTTTAGGGGGATATGGTTTCCCTTAGTGAGACGTTCACTACAACAATACATTATGTGTCTGTGTGTGAGTCCAATGTCCATCTGTTAGATGTTCTTCTGTTTCCCTGTGTGGAATATTCACTAGTTAATCCTCTGCTGGCCTGCTGGTGGCTGGTGGTGCTAACGTGACATTTAGCTCGTGTTACACAGATCAGGTGTCAGTCATCCTCTCTCTGTCTGAAGTACAGTCGATCCAGAGACAAGGAGGTATGACTCTGAGTCCATCTAGCCATGGTCATTTTATCGCATGATGTGTTCATGATGATGATAAATGGCATATATTTTATTATATGTTATTATCATGTCTCAGTAGTAATGTGATCTCCACAGAGATATCTCTCCTTAATGACCAGACATCAGAGGATGAGTCATCCTTATCGATCGCAGCTCCACAAACACACACGCACACACACACTGATCACACAGCAGTCCTGGCCATTATTCCAACCCTACCTCTCAATGTATTACGTAGCCAGCAGTCCTGGCCATATAAACCAACCCTACCTCTCAATGTATTACGTAGCCAGCAGTCCTGGCCATTATTCCAACCCTACCTCTCAATGTATTACATAGTCAGCAGTCCTGGCCATATAAACCAACCCTACCTCTCAATGTATTACGTAGTCAGCAGTCCTGGCCATATAAACCAACCTTACCTCTCAATGTATTACGTAGTCAGCAGTCCTGGCCATATAAACCAACCCTACCTCTCAATGTATTACGTAGCCAGCAGTCCTGGCCATATAAACCAACCCTACCTCTCAATGTATTACGTAGCCAGCAGTCCTGGCCATATAAACCAACCCTACCTCTCAATGTATTACGTAGCCAGCAGTCCTGGCCATATAAACCAACCTTACCTCTCAATGTATTACGTAGTCAGCAGTCCTGGCCATATAAACCAACCTTACCTCTCAATGTATTACGTAGTCAGCAGTCCTGGCCATATAAACCAACCTTACCTCTCAATGTATTACGTAGTCAGCAGTCCTGGCCATATAAACCAACCCTACCTCTCAATGTATTACGTAGCCAGCAGTCCTGGCCATATAAACCAACCCTACCTCTCAATGTATTACGTAGCCAGCCGTCCTGGCCATATAAACCAACCCTACCTCTCAATGTATTACGTAGTCAGCAGTCCTGGCCATATAAACCAACCTTACCTCTCAATGTATTACGTAGTCAGCAGTCCTGGCCATATAAACCAACCTTACCTCTCAATGTATTACGTAGCCAGCAGTCCTGGCCATATAAACCAACCCTACCTCTCAATGTATTACGTAGCCAGCAGTCCTGGCCATATAAACCAACCCTACCTCTCAATGTATTACGTAGCCAGCAGTCCTGGCCATATAAACCAACCCTACCTCTCAATGTATTACGTAGTCAGCAGTCCTAGCTACCAGTCATGTCCACATGCATACAAACTGGCTCCATTCACTGATCCCATTTCAAAAACAGTACCCCTTCTAGTCTCCAGTGTGAGCCCACTGGTCTGTTGGATAGAGGGCTCCATTCTGTTGGACATCACACAGGAGGACAGAGGGCTCCAGTGTGTGGATCTAATAGGAGGCTGGTGCTGCTGGCCAAAGTCTTACACCATTTGTTGGACAAGGTCGCTGGATTGTGCACTCTAATTCGCCAGAAATCCGGTACATCATGTTTCTCACGGGAAGCCAGAAAACAGGGAAAGTGGTGTGTGTGCATGCCTGTGTGTGTATGTGTGTGTTTGTGTGTGTATGGTGTGTGTGTGTGTATGGTGTATGTGTGTGTGTGTGTGTGTGTGTGTGTGTGTGTGTGTGTGTGTGCGTGCGTGCATGCCAGTGTGTGTGTATGCAACCTTTGCGTGCGTGTCTGTATGTGTCACCCAGCCATGCCGTCCGTGCAGATGAGATGGAACCTGAGGCTAGAAGGTCATGCTGGATTAGTTCATGTGTTATCTGGCAGTCTTCAGACATGGTGGTGATACCAGGGCACTGAGGGCAGAACACACACTCTGTATATAAGCTCCTTCATCAGCAAGTGAAGCCCAAATGAGGGCACACTTAGTACTGATGTACTAATGGATTCATTATCAAAAGTCACTGAAGACTGCAGGAGTGGGATTGACATTGGGATTGTATAATATCTAATCTAGGTAAAGGGAATCCATAATCAAGATTATCCTGCTACACTAAGAACAAAACACTAACACTTTCCTAACACCTCTACAAGGTGCCGAAAGCATTCCACAGGGATGCTGGCCCATATCATGGAAAGAGCAGGTGTTCATAATGTTTTGTACCCTCAGTGTACTTGTCTGCACTCTTAGAAAAAAAGGTTCCAAAAGGGTTCTTTGGCTGTCCCCATAGGAGAACCCTTTTTGGTTCCAGGTAGAACGCTTTTTGGTTCCAGGTAGAACCCTCTTGGGTTTCATGTAAAACACTCTGTAGAAAGGGTTCTACATGGAACCCAAAATGGTTCTACCCACAACCAAAAAGGGTTCTTCAAAGGGTTGTCCTATGGGGACAGCCGAAGAACCCTTTAAGGTTCTAGATAGCTAATTTTTTCTAGGGGTTTGGATGATGGACGTAGGACGGATGTAAAGACATTTTAAGACACTAGTTTAACAAGAAACTATATAGATGAAGACAGCAGGATGTGGGGATTGTTTGAGGCCCAGAGATAACTAAATCAGGTCCAGCTATCCCTTCTCACCCACAGTTGTAATTATAGGGATGGATTGTATTGAAAGCATAGTGGCTTTCTATGTATTGTTTTAGGAAGAACACTTTCATTATAGTTCTGTAAGTTGTGTTTACTATAAGGTATAGGGCTACCTTTTGATACTTTGTGGCTTTGTGGTAAGTATGTCAATGTGACACTGTGTGCTTTTGTGTATAGATGAAGTGTTTAGTGTGTAGCAGAACAGAGGGTGTTTATAGGAACAGAAGTGTTTAGTGTGTAGCAGAACAGAGCGGGCCAGATGGCGGGTAGGGTAGGGTAGTACCAGGCTCGGGCCTGGGACCGAGGAAAGTAGCTCAGAGGAACCCTAATTAAGAGGAGGGAGAATCACCTGAGGGCCAGAGAGACATCAAAGAGCCCTTTCTCTAACCCTCCCCCCCCTCTCTCTCTCTCTCTCTCTCTCTCTCTCTCTCTCTCTCTCTCTCTCTCTCTCTCTCTCTCTCTCTCTCTCTCTTTCTCTCTTTCTCTCTTTCTCTCTTTCTCTCTTGCTCTCTCTCTCTCTCTCTCTCTCTCTCTCTCTCTCTCACTGTTGCTCTCTCTTCTTTCTCTCTCTATCCTTCGCTCTCTCTCTCTTTCTTTCTCTTTCTTTCTCTCTCCCTCTCTCTCCCTCTCTCTCTCTCTCCCTCTCTCTCTCTCTCTCTCTCTCTCTCTCTCTCTCTCTCTCTCTCTCTCTCTCTCTCTCTCTCTCTCTCTCTCTCTCTCTCTCTCTCTCTCTCTCTCTCTCTCTCTCTCCCCCATCTCTCCTTTTCCCTCTCTCTCTAAAGGACTGCTCTCCAGTAACACCTGGGACTGGTTTTGTGTTCTCTCCCCCTCTCCTCCTCTCCTCCTCCCTCTCAGAGATGGACCTGATGGTGGGGTTAGGGTTAGGGTTAGGCAGTGAAACCAGGGGGTCGACCCCACCTGGAGCTTTTATGTCACATTAGAACTTCCCCTTTTACAGATTCGCTGTAAAAGAAAATGACATGTCAGTGACCCAGACTAAACTGGAGGAATAACTGATATATAGAGATCACTGAGTTTGTCATAGGGTTAGTAGGGTCAGAACTGTGGCGTGTATTTATATGGTTTCATTATTACATTTACATTATCTTGTTTTTAGTCATTACAGACCGACCACTGCTTAGCGTGCATGAATGTAACCACTGCACCTTGCTCAGTGATCAGTATGGGAAATAGTTGTACATTCTAGCTTCATGCACAGCATGAAGCTTCTAGCTTCACAGACAGCATGGAGTAGCCTACAGACAACATGGAGTAGCCTACAGACAGCATGGAGTAGCCTACAGACAGCATGGAGTAGCCTACAGACAACATGAAGTAGCCTACAGACAACATGGAGTAGCCTACAGACAGCATGGAGTAGCCTACAGACAGCATGGAGTAGCCTACAGACAACATGGAGTAGCCTACAGACAACATGGAGTAGCCTACAGACACATCTTAGCACACCAACAACACCTCAGAGCCACAGGTGAGACTGCCACAGAATCATACCTCAAATACTTCACACTTCACAAAGATACTCTCTTCTGCAGAGGAGAACATTAAGGTTGTCAGAAGCCCCCCCCCCCCCCCCCCTACCCTCCCCACCCCCCCTACTCTCCCCACCCTCCCAACCCTCCCCACCCTCCCCACCCTCCACACCCTCCCCACCCTCCCAACCCTCCACACCCTCCCCAACCCTCCCCACCCTCCCCCACCCTCCACACCCTCCCAACTCTCCCCACCCTCCCCACCCTCCACACCCACCCCCCTCCCCAACCCTCCACACCCTCCCCACCCCTCCCCACCCTCCCCCACCCTCCACACCCTCCCAACCCTCCCCACTCCACACCTCCCCACCCTCCACACCCACCCCACCCTCCCCTCCACACCCTCCCAACCCTCCCCACCCTCCCAACCCTCCCCACCCTCCACACCCTCTCCACCCTCCACCCTCCCACACCCTCCACACCCCCATCCTCCCCACCCTCCACACCCTCCCCCACCCTCCACACCCTCCCCACCTCCCCAACCTGTTCCTTCCCCTCTCATCTCTTTTGAGAAGGACATGTTATTTCTCCTGCATAACTGTGACTGCTGTCTGGGAATGGGCCAGAAATGCGTCAGTATTTTGAATAAATGGTACCCTGCGAACCCTCTGGAAGGCTTTCTAACAGGGGTAGTCGTTTCCGTGTCACAACCAGATGCTGCTCAGAGATTAACACAAGAGGTGTCCCCCTCTGATTATCGCACGCCCGGCTCACCACCTCACCTCTCTCTCTTTTCTGTCGCTCCCTCTTCGCTCTTCGCTCTCTCGCTCTCTCGCTCTCTCTCGCTCTCTGGCTCTCTCTCTCTCTCTGTCTATCTGTCTCTCTATCTGTGGACCTCTGTTTCTGTCTTGCAGAGTGAATGCAAGTCCTCTGAAAGAAAAAATACATCACTTATCTATCATAGCTCAGTCAGATCAGAATATGTTATAGCCGGTCGGTGCCCTTCTGGTCCTTTTTTTCGACATTTGTATACAAGCGTTTATAAACACTATTTGCGTAATGATCACGTAATGATTCCTATTTAGCAAATGCGTAAACAAAGATTCTGAAAAGAAATTTGAAAGGTAGGATGGATTAAATCCACCTCTACTGCTTCAAAGGAACAAACTAATCCCTCTTATAGTTATACGAACACAGGAAGAAAGTCAGAAACATTAGCCGAAGTAACAGCAGTAACTGCAAGACAGAACCCACCGTGGTACGTAACTATTTGTACACAACACCATTAATCAGAGGCGATAGGAACATGGCTAAACTCCTCTAAACTGTATCACCACAGTTTAATACTTCCCTCTGTATTGGACAGGTTATGACATCACTGCTGAGATGAGACCTGCCAGAAAGTAAAAAGGCACATCATTTCCTGACAGCAATACAATGCCAGTTTGTTTTACATCAGACAGAAAATTAAGACAAGACTTGAAGGTTAGCTCAGTTGCCAAGTTACCAGTTGCCAGGGCCCTTATTCATAAAGCGTCTCAGAGTAGGAGTGCTGATCTAGGGTCAGTTTTGCCCTTAAATTCATAATGAATAAGAGTGCATGGATAATGGGGAACTGATCCTAGGTCAGCAATCCTACGCTGAGACGCTTTATGAATATGGGCCCTGGTTTCAGAAGTAGGAATAGATGTTATCTTAACATGTTACATTTTGTAATGTACTTTTCATTCAGTTTCACATCAGGGTTATATTGGGATCTGTGTACAGTACTAAATGTAGATAGAATCAGTATGTTGAAGGTGCAATTTAATAATTAATCATAATGTAATTATGTATGTTAGAGAAGAACACATCATCCCATAATGTTTTGTAGAGGTTTTATATTGCGGTATGACAGCCCTCTCAGTTCCCCTGGGGAGTAAAATGGCAACTAGTGAATCAATCTATTGATACAGTCAGTGAGAGTCAGTGGTTTGGCTGTGAATCACCATTCATTCAGTCTCTCCTCCCAACCCCAGGCCCTGGCTCTGGCTCTGTGTGGAAGGGATCTCTGCTGCTGGGAGAAGGCCTGGTAGTTACAGGCTGTGGACTCATAGGGTACATCTAAATAGCGTAAAAGTGGCATCCTCTCCTTGTTTCCTATCCACTGCACTACCACATAAAAAAGAAAAGAAAAAAAGAATATATGTACAGTGCATTCAGAAAGTATTCAGACTCCTTCCCTTTTACCACATTTTGTTACGTTACAGCCTTATTCTAAAATGGCTGTAACGTAACAATACCCCATAATGACAATAATGACAAAGCAAAAATAGTTTTGTAGAAATGTTTACTAATTTATTACAAATGAAAAACAGAAATATCTTATTTACATAAGTATTCAGACCCTTAGCTATGAGACTTGAAATTGAGCTCTGGTGCATCCTGTTTCCATTGATCATCCTTGAGATGTTTCTACAACTTGGAGTCCACCTGTGGTAAATTCAATTAATTGGACATGATTTGGAAAGTATTCAGACCCCTTGACTTTTTCCACATTTTGTTACGTTACAGACTTATTCTAAATTGGATTAAATAAATAAAAATCCTCAGCAATCAACACACAATACCCCATAATGACAAAGCGAAAACAGGTTTTTAGGAATTTTTGCAAAATGTACGTAAATATTCAGACCTTTTGCTATGAGACTCAAAATTTAGCTAAAGTGCATCCTGTTTCCATTGATCATCCTTGAGATGTTTCTACAACTTGATTGGAGTCCACCTGTTGTAAATGCAATTGATTGGACCTGATTTGGTAAGGCACACACCTGTCTATATATGGTCCCACAGTTGACAGTACATGTCAGAGCAAAAACCAAACCATGGGGTCGAAGGAATTGTCTGTAGAGCTCCGAGACAGGATTGTGTCGAGGCACAGATCTGGGGATGGGTACCAAAAACCTTCTGCAGCATTGAAGGTCCCCAAGAACACAGTGGCATCCATCATTCTTAAATGGAAGAAGTTTGGAACCACTAAGACTCTTCCTAGAGCTGGCCAAACTGAGCAATCGGGAGAAGGGCCTTGGTCAGGGAGGTGACCATGAACCCGATGGTCACTCTGACAGAGTTCCAGAGTTCCTCTGTGGAGATGGGAGAACCTTCCAGAAGGACAACCATCTCTGCAGCACTCCACCAATCAGGCCTTTATGGTAGAGTGGCCAGACGGAAGCCACGAAAACCTGCTCCAGAGTGCTCAGGACCTCAGACTGGGACGAAGGTTCACCTTCCAACAGGACAACGATCCTAAGCAGGAGTGGCTTCGGGACAAGTTTCTGATTGTCCTTGAGTGGCCCAGCCAGAGCCCGGACTTTAACCCGATCAAACATCTCTGGAGATACCTGAAAATAGCTGTGCAGCGACACTCCCCATCCAACCTGACAGAGTTTGAGAGGATATGCAGAGAAGAATGGGAGAAACTCCCCAAATACATTTGTGCCAAGCTTGTAGCGTCATACCCAAGAAGACTTGAGGCTGTAATCGCTGCCAAGGTGCTTCAACAAAATGTACTGAGTAAAGGGTCTGAAAACGTATGTAAATGTGATATTTTTTTATATATTATTTTTATAAATGTGCAAACATTTCTAAAAATCTGTTTTTGCTTTGTCATTATGGGGTATTGTGTGTAGATTGAGGGGGATAAAAACAATTTAATCAATTTTAGAATAAGGCTGTAACATAACAAAATGTGGAAAAAGTCAAGGGGTTTGAATACTTTCCGAATGCACAGTATACAGTACCAGTCCAAAGTTTGGACAGACCTACTCATTCCAGGGTTTTTCTTTATTTTTACTATTTTCTACATTGTAGAATAATAGTGAAGACATCAAAACTATGAAATAACACATATGGAATCATGTAGTAACCAAAAAAGTGTTAAACAAATCAAAATATATTTTATATTTGAGAATCTTCAAAGTAGCCACCCTTTGCCTTGATCACAGCTTTGCACACTCTTGGCATTCTCTCAACCAGCTTCACCTGGAATGCTTTTCCAACAGTCTTGAAGGAGTTCCCACATATGCTGAGCACTTGTTGGCTGTTTTTCCTTCACTCTGTGGTCCAACTCATCCCAAACCATCTCTATTGGGTAGAGGTTAGGTGATTGTGGAGGCCAGGTCATCTGAGGCACCACTCCATCACTCTCCTCCTTCATGCTTTTAGAAATTTCAGCAAATTTATTGAAAATGTGGTACAGAAAAATCTCATTTAAATAGGTATTCACACCCCTGAGTCAATTATTTGTAGGAGCACCTTTGTGAGTCTTTCTGGGTAAGTCTCTAAGAGGTTTCCACACCTTGATTGTACAACATTTGCCCATTATTCTTTTCAAAGTTCTTCAAGCTCTGTCAAATTGGTTGTTGATCATTTCTAGATAACCATTTTCAGGTCTTGCCATATATTTTCAAGTAGATTTAAGTCAAAACTGTAACTCGGCCACTCAGGAACATTCACTGTCTTCTGGATTTGGCCTTGTGTTTTAGGTTATTGTCCTGCTAAAAGGTGAATTCATCTCCCAGTGGAAAGCAGACTGAACCAGGTTTTCCTCTAGGATTTTGCCTGTGCTTAGCTCCATTCCATTTATTTTTGATCCTGACAAACTCCCCATTCTTTAACAATTACAAGCATACCCATAACATGATGCATCCATCACTATACTTGAAAATATGGAGAGTGGTGCTCAGTGATGTGTTGTGTTGTATTTGCCCCAAACATAACCCTTTGTATTCAGGACATAAAGTTCATTTCATTGCCACAGTTTTACTTTAGTGCCTTATTGCAAACAGGATGCATGTTTTGGAATAGTTTTATTATGTACAGGCTTCCTTCTTTTCACTCTGTCATTTAGGTTAGTATTGTGGAGTAACTTTACTGAACAAAAATGTAAACGCAGCATGCAACAATTTCAAAGATTTTATTGAGTTACAATTCATATAAGGAAATCAGTCAATTGAAATGAATTAATTAGGCACTAATCTATGGTTTTCAAATGACTGGGAATACAGAAATGCATATGTTGGTCCCAGATACTTTTTTTTTAAAGGTAGGGGCGTGGATCCGAAAACCAGACAGTATCTGGTGTAACCACCATTTGCCTCATGCAGTGCGACACATCTCCTTTACATAGAGTTGATCAGGCTGTTGATTGTGGCCTGTGGAATGTTGTCCCACTCCTCTTCAATGGCTAAGCGAAGTTGCTGGATTTTGGCAGAAACTGGAACACGCTGTCGAACACGTCGATCCAGAGCATCCCAAACATGCTCAATGGGTGACATGTCTGGAGAGTATGCAGGCCATGGAAGAACTGGGAAATGTTCAGCTTCCAGGAATTGTGTACAGATCCTTGCGACATGGGGCCGTGCATTATCATGCTGAAACATGAGGTGATGGCGGCGGATGAATGGCACGACAATAAGCCTCAGGATCTCATCATGGTATCTCTGTGCTTTCAAATTGCCATCAATAAAATGCAATTGTGTTCGTTGTCCGTAGCTTATGCTTTCCCATACCATAACCCCACCGCCACCATGGAGCACTCTGTTCACAATGTTGACATCAACAAACCGCTCGCCCACACGATGCCATACACACTGTCTGCCAACTACCCGGTACAGTTTTAACCGGGATTCATCCATGAAGAGCACACTTCTCTAGCGTGCCAGTGGCCATCAAAGGTGAGCATTTGCCCACTGAAGTCGGTTGCGATGCCGAACTGCAGTCAGGTCAAGACCCTGGTTAGGACGACGAGCATGCAGATGAGCTTCCCTGAGACGGTTTTTGACAGTTTGTGCAGAAGTTCTTAGGTTGTGCAAACCCACAGTTTCATCAGCTGTCCGGGTGGCTGGTCTCAGACGATGCCGCAGGTGAAGAAGCCAGATGTGGAGGTCCTGGGCTGGCATGGTTACACGTGGTCTGCGGTTGTGAGGCCGGTTGGACGTACTAACAAATTCTCTAAAACGACGTTGGAGGTGGCTTATGGTAGAGTTAACTTTCAATTCCCTGGTGGGCATTCCTGCAGTCAGCATGCCAATTACATGCTCCCTCAAAACGTAAGACATCTGTGCCATTGTGTTGTGTGACAAAACTGCACATTTTAGAGTGGCCTTTTATTGTCCACAGTACAAGTTGCACCTGTGTAATGATCATGCTGTTTAATAAGATTCTTGATATGCCACACCTGTCAGGTGGATGTATTATCTTGGCAAAGGAGAAATGTTCACTAACAGTGATGTAAAATGTTTTTTGTTTTAGTTTTTTTTAAAGAAATAAGCTTTGCATGCATATGGAACATTTCTGTGGGGGGGTTCAGCTCATGAAACATACGACCAACACTTTACACGTTGCGTTTATATTTTTGTTCAGTGTACAATGTTGTTGATCCATCCTCAGTTTTCTATTATCACAGCCATTAAACTCTGTAACTGTTTTAAAGTCACCATTGTCCCCGTGGTGAAATCCCTGAGTCGGTTTCCTTCCTCTCCGGCAACTGAGTTAGGAAGCATGCCTGTATCTTTGAAGTGACTGGGAGTATTGATACACCATCCAAAGTGTAATTAATAACTTCACCATGCTCAAAGGTATATTCAATAGTCTGCTTTTTTAAATGTTTACCCATCTGCCAATAGGGGCCCTTCTTTGCGAGGCATTGGAAAACCTCCCTGGTCTTTGTAGTTGAATCTGTGTTTGAAATTCACTTCTTGACTGAGGGGAAAACAAATCATGTTAAACACTATTATTGCACACAGAGTGAGTCCATGCAACTTATTATGTGACTTGTTAAGCACATTTTTACTCCTGAATTTATTTAGGCTTGCCATAACAAAGGGGTTGAATACTTATTGACTCAAAACATTTCAGCTTTTCATTTGTAATTAATATATACAGTGCCTTCGGAAAGTATTCAGACCCCTTGACTTTTTCCACATTTTGTTACGTTACAGCTTTATTCTAAAATTGATTAAATGTTTTTTTTCCTCATCAATCTCCACACAATATCCCATAATGACAAAGCAAAAACAGGTTTTTAGAAATGTTTGTTAATTTATATATTAAAAAAAAAATCATATTTACATAAGTATTCAGACCTTTTACTCAGTACTTTGTTGAAGCACCTTTAGCAGCGATTACAGCATCGAGTCTTCTTGGGTATGACGCTACAAGCTTGGCACACCTGTATTTGGGGAGTTTCTCCCATTATTCTCTGCAGATCCTCTCAAGCTCTGTCAGGTTGGATGGGGAGCGTTGCTGCACAGCTATTTTCAGGTCTCTCCAGAGATGTTCGATTGGGTTCGAGTGGCTGGGCCACTCAAGGACATTCAGAGACTTGTCCCGAAGCCACTCCTCCGTTGTCTGTGTGCTTAGGGTCGTTGTCCTGTTGGAAGGTGAACCTTCGCCCCAGTCTGAGGTCCTGAGCGCTCTGGAGCAGGTTTTCATCAAGGATCTCTCTGTACTTTGCTCCGTTCATCTTTTCCTCGATCCTGACTAGTCTCCCAGTCCCTGCCACTGAAAAACATCCCCACAGCATGATGCTGCCACCACTATGTTTCACCGTAGGGATGGTGCCAGGTTTCCTCCAGACGTGATGCTTGGCATTCAGGCCAATGTGTTCAATCTTGGTTTCATCAGACCAGAGAATCTGGTTTCTCATGGTCTGAGAGTCTTTAGGTAAATTTTGGCAAACTCCAAGCGGGCTGTCATCTGCCTTTTACTGAGGAGTGGCTTCTGTCTGGCCATTCTACCATAAAGGCCTGATTGGTGGAATGCTGCAAAGATGGTTGTCCTTCTGGAAGGTTCTCCCATCTCCACAGAGGAACTCTAGAGCTCTGTCAGAGTGACCATCAGGTTCTTGGTCACCTCCCTGACCAAGGCCCTTCTCCAGCGATTGCTTAGTTTGGCCGGGCGGCCAGCTCTAGGAAGGGTGTTGGTGGTTCCAAACTTCTTCAATTTAAGAGTGATGGAGGCCACTGTGTTCTTGGGGACCTTCAATGCTGCAGACATTTTTTGGTACCCTTCCCTAGATCTGTGCCTTGACATAATCCTGTCTCTGAGATCTACGGACAATTCCTTCAACCTCCTGGCTTGGTTTTTGCTCTGACATGCACTGTCAACTTTGGGATAGACAGGTGTGTGCCTTTTCAAATCATGTCCAATCAGTTGAATTTACCACAGGTGGACTCCAATCAAGTTGTAGAAACATCTCAAGGATGATCAATGGAAACAGGATGCACCTGAGCTCAATTTCGAGTCTCATAGCAAAAGGGTCTGAATAGTTATGTAAATAAGGTATTTCTGTTTTTAATATTTAATACATTTGCAAAAAAAACAAAAACTGGTTTTGCTTTGTCATTATGGGGTATTGTGTGTAGATTGCTGAGGAAATATATATATATATATTTTTTGTATATATATATATATTTTTTAACATAATTCCACTTCGACATTATTGGGTATTGGGTGTAGGCCAGTGACACATAATCTCAATTTAATCCATTTAAAATTCAGGCTGTAACCCAACAAAATGTGGAAAAAGTCAAGGGGTGTGTATACTTTCTGAAGGCACTGTATATAGTAGCCAAGTTATTGTTACTCATTGTGTATTTATTCATTGTTTTATTAGTTTTCTATTTATACCTCGTGTTCTTATTTTTATATTCTTTGCACTATTTCTAGTTTTTTGTCTCTGCGTTGTTGGTAATGGCCCGTAAGTAAGCATTTCCCTGTTAGTCCACACATGTTGTTTACGAAGCATGTGACAAATACAATTTGATTTGATTCGAAATGTGTTGCTTTACAGGGTCAGCCATAGAAGTATGACGCCCCTGGAGCAAATTAGGGTTAAGTGTCTTGCCAGGCAGGTGAAAGCTCATTCCTGTCCAGGCTCCCCCACATTGTTTTCATCTGTCCATCCAGTCAGTCTCAGACCATCAAAGATGAAGGATAGGAGACAAGAGGAGTTAGCCACTTTAGATTATTGAGATGCAGCCAATGGTTGTTACCGGAAGGCCAAAGTCGTCTAAAACTCTGAGTAATGATGATCTGATCAGACAGGAGCCTTTCCCTCCATAGGCTGTGACCTCATCATGTGTCTATTTAGTGATCACCTGCAGGGCATGGCCCCTCAGTTAACACTGGTAATAATGTATTTAAGGGTAGTTACGTAAGGACTACATACCACATTCATAATCCTTACATAATGCATTCATAATCAGTACATAATCATTTCGGAAACGCTTACGTGAACATCTGCAAGGGATCTTGTCATCATATTGACACATACTGTACATCTCTTGGAATAGTCATATACAGTATATAATAGTCATGTACAGTCTATAGTAGTCATGTACAGTATGTAAAAGTAATGTACAGTATATAGTAGTCATGTACTTATTGTGATCGAGATGTAGTTGTCCCTGATTGCACTGACTTTGCTCACAGCTGCTTGTTTGAAGAAGTGTACTTACTGTGATCAAGATGTGGTTGTCCCATTGGCTATCCTAAGTTGAATGCACCAATTTGTAAGTCGCTCTGGAAAAGAGCGCCTGCTAAATTACTTACATTTAAATGTACAGTATATAATAGTCAGATAAAGAATATAATAGTCATATAGTAGTAATGTACAGTATATAATAGTAATGTACAGTAAATAGTAGTAATGTACAGTATACAATAGTAATGTACAGTATATCATAGTCATATAGTAGCCATGTACAGTATATAATAGTCATGTACATTATGTAATAGTCATATAGTAGTCATGCACATTATACAATAGTCATTAACTGTATATAATAGTCATTCATTTATATAATAGTCATCTGGTGGCCATGCACAGTATGTAATAGTCATGTACATTATATAATAGCCATATAGTAGTCATGCACAGTATATAATAGCCATGCACAGTATATAATAGTAATGTACATTATATAATAGTCGTATATTAATCATGTAAGTATATATTAGTCATGCACAGTATATAACAGTCATGTACGGTATATAATAGTCCTATAGTAGTCATGTCCAGTATATGGTAGCCATGTACAGTATATAATAGCCATGTACAGTATGTAATAGTCATGTACTGTATGTAATATTCATGTACTAGTCACGAACTGTATATAATAGTCATGCACTGTATGTAATAGTCATGTACGGTATATAATGGTCATGAACTGTATCTAATAGTAATATGATAGTTGTGAACAGTATATAATAATCATGTAAAGTATATAATAGTCAAAGTAGTCATGTACAGTATATAATAGTAATGTATGGTATATAAGTCATATAATAGTCATGACCGGTATATAATAGTCGTGTGCTGTTTATAATAGTAATGTACGGTATATAATAGTTATATACGGTATATAATAGCCATGTACAGCAAATAATAGTCATATAGTAGTCATGTACAGTATATAATAGTCATATAAGGTATAAAATAGTCATATTGTAGTCATGAACCGTATATAATAGTCATGTGCAGTATATAATAGTTAGGCGCAGTATATAATAGCCATGTACAGTATATAATAGTCATATAGAGTATATAATAGTCATATGGTAGTCATGAAACGTATATAATAGTCATGCACGGTATATAATAGTAATGTACCTTATATAATAGTCATGCACGGTATATAATAGTCATGCACGTATATAATAGTCGTATGTTTGTCACGAACCGTATATAATGACAATGCACAGTATATAATAGTCATGTACGTATATAATAGTCATAAAGTAGGCATGCACTGTATATAATAGTCATGTGCTGTATATAATATTCATATAATAGTCATGTCCGGTATATAATTGTCCTGCACAGTATATAATAGTCATGTACAGTATATAATAGCCACATACAGTATATAATGGCCATGTACAGTATTTAATAGTCATATAGTATTAATGTGCAGTATATAATAGTCATGTACAATATATAATAGTCATGTACAGTATATAATAGCCAGGTTCAGTATATAATAGTCATATAGTAGTCATGAACGGTATATAATAGACATGTACAGTATATAATAGTCGTGTACAGTATATAAGTCATGTATTGTATATAATAGTCATATAGTAGTCATGTACAGGATATAATAGTCATGTGCAGCATATAAGAGGCATTTACAGTATATAATAGTCATATAGTAGTCATGATCAGTATATAATAGTCATGTATGGTATAGAATAGTCATGTACGGTGTATAATTTAATGTACAGTATATAATAGCTGTATATTCCTGAGTGGCGCAGTGGTCTAAGGCACTGCATCGCAGTGCTAACTGTGCCACTAGAGATCCTGGTTCGAATCCAGGCTCTGTCGCAGCCGGCCGTGACCGGGAGACTCATGGGCGGCGCACAATTGGCCCAGCGTCGTCCAGGGTAGGGGAGGGAATGGCCGGCAGGGATGTAGCTCAGTTGATAGAGCATGGCGTTTGCAACGCCAGGGTTGTGGGTTTGATTCCCACGGGGGGCCAGTATAAACAAAAAAACAAAACAAAAATGTATTCACTAACTGTAAGTCGCTCTGGATAAGAGCGTCTGCTAAATGACTAAAATGTAAATGTAATGTAAATGTATAGTAGTAATGCACAGTATATAATAGTCCTGAATGGTATATAATAGTCATATAGCAGTCATGTACAGTATATAATAGTAATGTATGGTCATGCAATAGTCATATAATAGTCATGCACGGTATATAATAGTAATACACTGCATATAATAGTAATGTATGGTATATAATAGTGATATAGTAATCATATGTATTTTTTATTTTTTTTTCACCTTTATTTAACCAGGTAAGCCAGTTGAGAACAAGTTCTCATTTACAACTGCGACCTGGCCAAGATAAAGCAAAGCAGTGCGATAAAAACAACAACACAGAGTTACATATGGGGTAAAAAAAACATAAAGTCAAAAAATACAACAGAAAATATATATACAGTGTGTGCAAATGTAGCAAGTTATGGAGGTAAGGCAATAAATAGGCTATAGTGCAAAATAATTACAATTAGTATTAACACTGGAATGCTAGATGTGCAAGAGATTATGTGCAAATAGAGATACTGGGGTGCAAAAGAGCAAAATAAATAACAATATAGGGATGAGGTAGTTGGGTGGGCTAATTTCAGATGGGCTGTGTACATGTGCAGTGATCGGTAAGGTGCTCTGACAACTGATGCTTAAAGTTAGTGAGGGAGATAAGAGTCTCAGCTTCAGAGATTTTTGCAATTCGTTCCAGTCATTGGCAGCAGAGAACTGGAAGGAATGGCGGCCAAAGGAGGTGTTGGCTTTGGGAATGACCAGTGAGATATACCTGCTGGAGCGCAGACTACGGGTGGGTGCTGCTATGGTGACCAATGAGCTAAGATAAGGCGGGGATTTGCCTAGCAGTGATTTATAGATGGCCTGGAGCCAGTGGGTTTGACGACGAACATGTAGTGAGGACCAGCCAACAAGAGCGTACAGGTCACAGTGGTGGGTAGTGTATGGGGCTTTGGAGACAAAACGGATGGCACTGTGATAGACTACATCCAATTTGCTGAGTAGAGTGTTGAAGGCTATTTTGTAAATGACATCGCCGAAGTCAAGGATCTGTAGGATAGTCAGTTTTACGAGGGCATGTTTGGCAGCATGAGTGAAGGTACAGTATATAATAGTTTTGTACAGTATATAACAGTCATCTAGTAGTCATGAAAAGTATATAATAGTAATGTGCTGTACATAATAGTCATGCACGGTATATAATAGCCATGCACAGTATATAATAGTCATATAGTAGATAATAGTCATATTGTAGTAATGTACAGTATATAATAGTCATGCACAGTATAAAATAGTCGTGTGTTGTATATAATAGTAATGAACGGTATAAAATAGTAATGTACGGTATATAATAGTCATATAGTAGTCATGAACAGTATATAATAATCATGTACAGTATGTAATAGTCATATACGGTATATAATAGTCATATAGTAGTCATGTACGTATATGATAGTCATGTACGGTATATAATAATCATATAATAGTCATGTCCAGTATATAATAGTCATGCACAGTATATAATAGTCATGTATAGTATATAATAGTCATATGCAGTATATAACAGCCATGTACAGTATATAATAGTTATATAGTATTCATGTACAGGATATAATAGTCATGTACAATATATAATAGTCATGTACAGTATATAATAGCCATGTACAGTATATAATAGTCATATATCAGTCATGAACGGTATATAATAGTCATGTACAGTATATAATAGTCATGCACGGTATATAATAGTCGTGTATGGTATATAATAGTCCTATAGTAGTCATGCACAGTATATAATAGTCACATATGGCATATAATAGTCATATAGCAGTCATGAACAGTATATAATAGTAATGTACTGTGTATAATAGTCATGTGTGATATATAAATGTCATGTACAGTGTATATAATAGTCATATAGTAGTCATGTACAGTATATAACAGTCATGTATATTATATAATGGTCATATAATAGTCAGGTACAGTACATAATAGTCATATATGGTATTTAATAGTCATGTAGTAGTCATGTACGGTATATAATAGTAATGTACAGTATACAATCTCACATGTGAGAAACATACTAAAAGCATATGGTACAACCTCGCAGGTAAATCTTGTACGTATCAAAGTCCCCAAATAAGGTATAACTGCCCTTTTTTGATTCCAGCCGTACATGCTTGTCTTTCCTCAGAGGTTGGTTTGAGCTAGCAGAGCAGCACAGCTCCTAAATACAGTCCAGTATTCAGTGCTCACAGAACTGATCCTTTCATTAGGAGCAGGCTGCACCAAGCCTATAAAAGAGCTAATTGTGTGGTGAGTTAACAGAGAGACACACATACAGACACACTAGCTAACACACTAACTACATGTACAAACACATGTGGATACTAGCGTCCATCGTGCACATCACACACAGGCATGGAAACATAGGCCTACAGACAAGCAGTCTTTTTCTGTCTCTATCCATACAGTCTTAATCTGATTAAGGAAATGTGCTTGTGAATGAGAAAGGGAGAGAACAGAAAGATCGGAGGGAGGAGAGTTTGTGTGGGTGAGTAAATACCCTATTTTCTTGCTTTTCTTGTTTTTGGTTTCTACTTCCACTGATCCTGTTCTTCCACAGTGCGAGGACAGGACAGACAGACATGTCCACAAACAGCTTCAAACCTTACTGTTTCCAGAATAGCCCCCATAGTGTCACACTGTCACCACTGACAACAATGTTCGAGAGGATCAAAACCGCAATGTATCGTAGGTAAATTGTGAGTGGCTTACTGATCTACAAATAATAATGAGTGGTTATTTATGATGCAAGGTGATTTGTAGATCAGTCAGTCGGCAGTCGTTTTGATGCTCTGGAACACGGCTGTTGTTATTCAGCAGTTAAAGGGGCTGGGAAATGCTTTGCTTGGCAATGTCGTCAGGTAGAAACCCACACTTTCAGCTCATATCAAAATAAACATTTGAAAATTGTGTGGCATGTTTTCTAATCTGAGTTAGATATTGAAACTATTTTCCTTCCCTATATCCTCATGCAATAGACTTCAGGTTTTATCCCTCCTCGTGCCCTCGCAGGTTCGGAAAACGTTTATCCTCTGTGCAAATAAGACCTCACAGATTTATACTACAGCAGGATGGAGAGATTTACCACAAAGTGAAGCTCTTCAGGCTATCTCACATACCAAGGCAAATATGTCTAGAGGAAAGAGATTGAGGAAATGTATAATGATGACTATGGGATGTAATTGATGGTGATATACTCAAAAACCTTTAACACCAACTGAGTTATAACTCTCTCTCTCTCCATCTCTCTCTCTCTTTCCCTTCTACTCCCCCTCTCTCGCTCTTTCCCTCCTACTCTCTCTCTCTCTCTCTCTCTCTCTCTCTCTCTCTCCAGAAGGTGACTCATGGAAGAAGTACACATCTAGAAAGAACTGCCAGTGAACATAGTTGTGAATTCACCTTATTCTAGAGAATGTGGTTTCCCCTCTCTGCAGTTTACTCAATTCCGACCATGACAAATCATGTGTAATCATCTCTAAACATGAGACCAGTGGAACATAAGACAATTCACAGACAGACAGACATTCTCTCAGGAGTCTGTAATGGAACCTCAGCATCAGACAGGAAGGAAAGAACAGGGTGAACAGAGAAAGTAGTGGGACCACGTGTGATGTGAGTCACTGATGAATGGCGTCTGCTACCAATGACTGGATCAGAAATAGAAATAGGCAGGTTCTGGACCTCGTTGAGCATTCCTGGGCCCCATCCAGGGGAGAAGGAGGCATGGCCAATGGGCCTCACCCTTGACCACAGACATACGGATGAAGAACCCAGACGTTGGTATGAGCAATGTACAATGAGCCAAATAATGACCCAAATGATCATTCAGGCTGATCTTCTCTGGTTAGTCAGGCATTAATAACAATCACACATACAATCACATTCTAGTGGACGGTGAGACTGTATTCACCGCCGGAGGGTAAGGTGTGTCCAGGTGTGTGTGTGTGTATCCCTGGATCCTCTGGGTGATAGCGGGATGCTGCGGAGGGGTCTGCTGGCCTGGGTGTCCCGTGTGGGCGTTCTGCTGGTCCTAGTGTGCTGCTCTCTGTCCCTCCTCTATGTCATGACCTGCAGCCCCCACTCCGAGGACAACCTGGTGAGCCACGCCCTGCCACGCCCCGGGGTGGGGGTCGGGGTAGGAGGGGCAGTAGGGGGCACGGGAGCAGCTCAGAGCGGACCCACTGGGCTGAATGGATACCAAGCCATGCTTGCAGAGCGCGAGGAGCAACACAAGCTCCACATCGCTAGTTTAAAGAAACAGATTGCCCAGCTGAAGGAGGCGCTACAGGAGCGCAGCGAGCAGCTGAAAGGAGTTCAAGACTCCATGGAGCGGGCGGCAGGGGGAGGCCGGGATGGCCAGTCCCCAGGAGGAGGTATCCTCGGGGAGGGAGGCCAAGGGCCAGGAGCCGACAGGAGCCACGCTGACCTTCAGGAGTTCCTCCGCAGTCAGCTGGGCCGTTCGGAGGTCCACCAGGGGACTAGACTACCCAGTGAGTACGCCGTGGTGCCCTTCGAGAGCTTCACCCTGCAGAGGGTGTACCAGTTGGAGATGGGCCTGACGAGACACCCTGAGGAGAAGCCCGTGAGGAAGGACCGAAGGGACGAGCTGAGTGAAGCGCTGGAGACAGCCCTGCAGAGTCTCAACACCCCCCGCAACGGAGCAGACAAGGGCCACACCACCAAGGTCTACTCACCATCAGACTTCATAGAAGGTGAGTCACTAAGCTCCATACCAGAGCCAAACATAGTATGTATACAGCCATATGCTATGCATAAATGTATGTAATATCTTCATGGTTGAGTGCCTGTTGAACTATTGGAATATTGACATGGTTTTAATAAAAATGGAATCAAGTTGAACTCTAGAAAATAAACAAACAGCACAACAATGCCTCATTTCCAACACATTTCAAACAGAGAAACCCTGTTATTTCTATGATTTTGTTGTTTGGTGGCCATAATGACGAATGCTGAGAATCAGAGCAAAACAACAGAGGATTCTGCTGCTAGTGCTGAAGAGCCAAAGCCAGGATATCCGGCTAGTCTAGCATTATTTGGAGCAGGAAATGAGCACAGCTGCTTTCCATTCCGTGTGAAGCATCACTACAAGCTCAGAGAGAGGGGGGCTGTTTCCTTTTAAAGGTTAACATCTTTACTGGGGCCACGTCTGACTAATACCTACAGTGGGGAGAACAAGTATTTGATACACTGCCGATTTTGCAGGTTTTCCTACTTACAAAGCATGTAGAGGTCTGTAATTTTTATCGTAGGTACACTTCAACTGTGAGAGACGGAATCTAAAACAAAAATCCAGAAAATCACATTGTATGATTTTTAAGTAATTAATTTGCTTTTTATTGCATGACATAAGTATTTGATCACCTACCAACCAGTAAGAATTCCGGCTCTCACAGACCTGTTAGTTTTTCTTTAAGAAGCCCTCCTGTTCTCCACTCATTACCTGTATTAACTGCACCTGTTTGAACTCGTTACCTGTATAAAAGACACCTGTCCACACACTCAATCAAACAGACTCCAACCTCTCCACAATGGCCAAGACCAGAGAGCTGTGTAAGGACATCAGGGATAAAATTGTAGACCTGCACAAGGCTGGGATGGGCTACAGGACAATAGGCAAGCAGCTTGGTGAGAAGGCAACAACTGTTGGCGCAATTATTAGAAAATGGAAGAAGTTCAAGATGACGGTCAATCACCCTCGGTCTGGGGCTCCATGCAAGATCTCACCTCGTGGGGCATCAATGATCAAGAGGAAGGTGAGGGATCAGCCCAGAACTACACGGCAGGACCTGGTCAATGACCTGAAGAGAGCTGGGACCACAGTCTCAAAGAAAACCATTAGTAACACACTGCGCCGTCATGGATTAAAATTCTGCAGCGCACACAAGGTCCCCCTGCTCAAGCCAACGCATGTCCAGGCCCGTCTGAAGTTGGCCAATGACCATCTGGATGATCAAGGGGAGGAATGGGAGAAGGTCACGTGGTCTGATGAGACAAAAATAGAGCTTTTTGATCTAAACTCCACTCGCCGTGTTTGGAGGAAGAAGAAGGATGAGTACAACCCCAAGAACACCATCCCAACCGTGAAGCATGGAGGTGGAAACATCATTCTTTGGGGATGCTTTTCTGCAAAGGGGACAGGACGACTGCACCGTATTGAGGGGAGGATGGATGGGGCCATGTATCGCGAGATCTTGGCCAACAACCTCCTTCCGTCAGTAAGAGCATTGAAGATGGGTCGTGGCTGGGTCTTCCAGCATGACAACGACCCGAAACACACAGCCAGGGCAAGTAAGGAGTGGCTCCGTAAGAAGCATCTCAAGGTCCTGGAGTGGCCTAGCCAGTCTCCAGACCTGAACCCAATAGAAAATCTTTGGAGGGAGCTGAAAGTCCGTATTGCCCAGCAACAGCCCCGAAACCTGAAGGATCTGGAGAAGGTCTGTATGGTGGAGTGGGCCAAAATCCCTGCTGCAGTGTGTGCAAACCTAGTCAAGACCTACAGGAAACTTATGATCTCTGTAATTGCAAACAAAGGTTTCTGTACCAAATATTAAGTTCTGCTTTTCTGATGTATCAAATACTTATGTCATGCAATAAAATGCAAATTAATTACTTAAAAATCATACAATGTGATTATCTGGATTTTTATTTTAGATTCCGTCTCTCACAGTTGAAGTGTACCTATGATAAAAATTACAGACCTCTACATGCTTTGTAAGTAGGAAAACCTGCAAAATCGGCAGTGTATCAAATACTTGTTCTCCCCACTGTACGTGTACCTGGGAGAGGGAAAGAGTTTGTTTGTGTGTGTGTGTGTGTGTGTGTGTGTGTGTGTGTGTGTGTGTGTGTGTGTGTGTGTGTGGCCTTACAGTCGACATGGGCATACCGAAAATATAGTGAAAACATCATGTCAGCCAGGAGTGTTTACGTAGCTCTTCCTTGAAAGACCTGTTCAGGTATCGCCTCTTAAAAACTCCCATAGGAAATATGCTTCCACCTTGTAGATAGCCAATTTGCTAATTAGTAATCCAAAAAGTGGTCTGTAGTTGGCTGTGTGTGTAGCAAGTAGCAAACAACGACTATTGTTCAACAACAAAGATGAAAGCGGCAGGTAGCTTAGTGGTTAAGGGCGTAGTGCCAGTAACCGAAAGATTGCTGGTTCTAATCCCCGAGCCTACTAGGTGAAAAACCTTGAGCAAGGCACTTAACCCTAATTGCTCCTGTAAGTCGCTCTGGATAAGAGCGTCTGCTAAATGACTAAAATGTAAAATGTAATGTAGGCTAGTTAATGAACCATGTAGGCTAGTTAATGAACCATGTAGGCTAGTTAATGAACCATGTAGGCTAGTTAATGAACCGTGTAGGCTAGTTAATTAACCATGTAGGCTAGTTAATGAGCCGTGCAGGCTAGTTAATGAACCGTGTAGGCTAGTTAATGAACTGGCAACTGTCTTTAGCTCAGCAGTTCTACTTCACCTGTCTTTTTAACCTAATTGTACCAGTGGACAAGTACATTTTCATTCACTCAGACAACTTGAAGCTTGTTGAGATGCTAACGATTACAAAGGGAGCATTATGAGCCCTGCCAATCCTCAGTTAGCGAGCCATGACTGAACACAATAAGTTAATACTGCCTGTTGGCTGTGCTGAATGGAGTTTTTCAGGAGCTGCTATGGGTGGATTTGCTCAGATGTCATACAGAAAGAATGAGAGCGGGGCAGCGAGACAACAAGGAATGAAAGAGAGAGAGCGAGAGATCAAGACAGGGAAATGAAGGAGAGAGAACGAGAGAGAGAGAGAGAGAGAGAGAGAGAGAGAGAGAGGATGAGAGTTAGAAAAAAACGAGTGGTATGCTATGTGAGTGTGATAAACATGTTTATGTGGTACAGTGCATGGAGCTAGGCTGTGGAGCCTCAGCCCGCCCTGTCCCCAGAGTGAAGAGACGTGGAGCTAGGCTGTGGAGCCTCAGCCCGCCCTGTCCCCAGAGTGAAGAGACGTGGAGCTAGGCTGTGGAGCCTCAGCCCACCTTGTCCCCAGAGTGAAGAGACGTGGAGCTAGGCTGTGGAGCCTCAGCCCGCCCTGTCCCCAGAGTGAAGAGACGTGGAGCTAGGCTGTGGAGCCTCAGCCCGCCCTGTCCCCAGAGTGAAGAGACGTGGAGCTAGGCTGTGGAGCCTCAGCCCGCCCTGTCCCCAGAGTGAAGAGACGTGGAGCTAGGCTGTGGAGCCTCAGCCCGCCCTGTCCCCAGAGTGAAGAGACGTGGAGCTAGGCTGTGGAGCCTCAGCCCACCTTGTCCCCAGAGTGAAGAGACGTGGAGCTAGGCTGTGGAGCCTCAGCCCGCCCTGTCCCCAGAGTGAAGAGACGTGGAGCTAGGCTGTGGAGCCTCAGCCCGCTCTGTCCCCAGAGTGAAGAGACGTGGAGCTAGGCTGTGGAGCCTCAGCCCACCTTGTCCCCAGAGTGAAGAGAAGAGGCTTCTATTTTATAAGGAAGTTAGTCTCACCACTATCAGACTGGGGATCACCAGCTATTCCTCTCTGCTTTTGCTGCTTCCTGTGTTTGTATCGATGTGGTTTGAGCAGGAGAGTACAGTAGCATACAGAATGAGGATTTTGATACTTTACTAGATTATACGGTTGTGTTGTTGCATGATTTCAAATATCCTGAGTTTATTCTTAAATGAAAAGTAGAATGTTTGAAATGGGAGCAAAGGACAGAATTTTTCTTAGATAATTTTATTTTCATGATGATGAATCTCACACTTTAGTTTGTAGTTCTCTAGTCCAATAATGTCTGTTGAAACTTGTCTTTGGAACGTTTGATTTTGACTTCAGAAAACAAGACGTTTTGACTGACAGTGTGCAGCTGTGAAGTGGAGACCACAGGGACAACAGAGTCTAATGTATTGTTGTTTAGTGATATGTCTGGGTACGTCTAACTACTATGAGAAGGTATAATCCAGTGTCAGTGTGATCTCTATGCGTGACGGGTCTCCTTCAGCTGTCATAATGGCAGAGGGCCCAGGGCACTAGCCAGGAGCAGAGTGGGATGCGTGGGATGCTATCCCCTACAGAGACTTGAACTGCCCTGTCTGTCCTCTCTCCTTTGGCCTGAAATGCCCTGTCTGTCGCTTTCTCCCACGGCCACACAGCCAAGGCTATCCTTCTCTGTCAGAAAAAGCGTACAAATCCAGGCAGCAAAGTGGAGAAATGATTCTCCTGTTGACAGATTGTTGACAGTGCAAATGCAGTAGCGACGGACAGTCTGGCCGAGTTTGAGAGTGTTTGTGTACAAAGCAAGAAAGATTATCCCCACTGGACTACTGGATATCTATCCCATTATAACATTATTATTACAAACAAATAAACACATAGGCAAATAAACTGAATTGCAGTTCAACTGTGTCTACATGTATGTGTATTTACACTGAGTGGACAAAACATCTTTCCATGACATAGACTGACCAGGTGAATTCAGGTGAAAGCTATGATCCCTTATTGATGTCACTTGTTAACTCCATTTCAATCAGTGTAGATGAAGGGGAGGAGACAGGTTAAAGAAGGATTTTAAAGCCTTTAGACAATTGAGACATGGATTGTGTATGTGTGCCATTCAGAGGGTGAATGGGCAAGACAAAAGATTGAAGTGCCTTTGAACGGGGTGTGGCAGTAGGTGCGAGGCGCAACGCTGCTGGGTGTTTCGTGCTCAACAGTTTCCCGTGTGTATCAAGAATGGTCCACCACCCAAAGGACATCCAGCCAACTTGACACAACTGTGGGAAGCATTGGAGTCAACATTGGCCAGCATCCCTGTGGAACGCTTTCGACACCTTGTAGAGTCCATGCCCCGACAAATTGAGGCTGTTCTGAGGGCAAAAGGGGGTGCAACTCAATATTAGGAAGGTGTGTGCATGCCTTTTCAAGTGTACGTGTGTGACACATGCCTACACGCATTTGTGGCCTAAACACACTCCTCTCCCTTCCCCAGGTATCACTCGGACGGAGAAAGACAAAGGTACTGTGTATGAGCTCACCTTCAAAGGGGACCAGAGACGTGAGTTCAGGAAGCTGGTTCTGTTCCGTCCCTTCGGGCCGCTGATGAAGGTGAAGAATGAGAGGGTGGACACGGCTAACGTCCCCATCAACATCATAGTGCCCCTCTCCCAACGGGCCGACAAGTTCAGACACTTCATGCACAACTTCAGGTACAGTGATAGCCACTCAGTTATTCATGCAGGTTATTGGCTCATTCGCCCCTCTCTCCTTCCTTGCAACTCTTCCCTGGGTTATTGCTGCAAATCAGTAGGTGTTCTCAGTCAACCATACTAAAGAATAAGGGTCAAACAAGGGTTAAGAAATAAAATGCATGTTCGATGTCCACTCGTATTAACTGTGATGCCATAACCGACAGCATATACTGTAGTTAACCATGTTTGACATGTCCAGTTTGTCACAGCAGCAAGGATTCAAACTAAAGGAAGTAATTGCTGTGTTTTTACTCTGATAGCGACAATATGTCTCTCTCTCTCTTTGCAAGAGACGTTGATGGACTTTTTAGTTCCTGTGATTTGTTACACTCCTGCACAGCTGCTTATCAAGGCTTTGAGGTTTTTTAATGGCAAATCCTGCTTAGTAGCAGTCTTAAAACCAGCACATAAAACTCAGCGGGAACCTGTGATATACTGCAGTGGTGCTGGTCATGCTGTCCAAAGGCTTCCTGAGTCGCTGAGCAAACGCTTTGGTCTCATCCATATTTAATGTAGAAGGAGGAGGAGGTGTGTGTGGGGGGGGGGGGGGTGTATGTGTGTGCAGTTTGTTCAAGAAGAGAGGAGAGGAATGTTAGGAGGACTGACGTTCTTTCAGAAGCCGCGTGACACATTTACTGAGCACAGCGTATATAGGAATGACATGCACACAGATATGTGTACAGTGGGGAAAAAAAGTATTTACTCAGCCACCAATTGTGCAAGTTCTCCCACTTAAAAAGATGAGAGAGGACTGTAATTTTCATCATAGGTACACGTCAACTATGACAGACAAAATGATTTTTTTTCTCCAGAAAATCACATTGTAGGATTTTTTATGAATGTATTTGCAAATTATGGTGGAAAATAAGTATTTGGTCAATAACAAAAGTTTCTCAATACTTTGTTATATACCCTTTGTTGGCAATGACACAGGTCAAACGTTTTCTGTAAGTCTTCACAAGGTTTTCACACACTGTTGCTGGTATTTTGGCCCATTCCTCCATGCATATCTCATCTAGAGCAGTGATGTTTTGGGGCTGTCACTGGGCAACACAGACTTTCAACTCCCTCCAAATATTTTCTATGGGGTTGAGATCTGGAGACTGGCTAGGCCATTCCAGGACCTTGAAATGCTTCTTACGAAGCCACTCCTTCGTTGCCCGGGCGGTGTGTTTGGGATCATTGTCATGCTGAAAGACCCAGCCACGTTTCATCTTCAATGCCCTTGCTGATGGAAGGAGGTTTTCACTCAAAATCTCACGATTCATTCTTTCCTTTACACGGATCAGTCGTCCTGGTCCCTTTGCAGAAAAACAGCCCCAAAGCATGATGTTTCCACCCCCATGCTTCACAGTAGGTATGGTGTTCTTTGGATGCAACTCAGCATTCTTTGTCCTCCAAACACGACGAGTTGAGTTTTTACCAAAAAGTTCTATTTTGGTTTCATCTGACCGTATGACATTCTCCCAATCCTCTTCTGGATCATCCAAATGCACTCTAGCAAACTTCAGACGGGCCTGGACATGTACTGGCTTAAGCAGGGGGACACGTCTGGCACTGCAGGATTTGAGTCTCTGGCGGCGTAGTGTGTTACTGATGGTAGGCTTTGTTACTTTGGTCCCAGCTCTCTGCAGGTCATTCACTAGGTCCCCCCCGTGTGGTTCTGGGATTTTTGCTCACCGTTCTTGTGATAATTTTGACCCCACGGGGTGAGATCTTGCGTGGAGCCCCAGATCGAGGGAGATTATCAGTGGTCTTGTATGTCTTCCATTTCCTAATAATTGCTCCCACAGTTGATTTCTTCAAACCAAGCTGCTTACCTATTGCAGATTCAGTCTTCCCAGCCTGGTGCAGGTCTACAATTTTGTTTCTGGTGTCCTTTTGACAGCTCTTTGGTCTTGGCCATAGTGGAGTTTGGAGTGTGACTGTTTGAGGTTGTGGACAGGTGTCTTTATACTGATAACAAGTTCAAACAGGTGCCATTAATACAGGTAATGAGTGGAGGACAGAGGAGCCTCTTAAAGAAGAAGTTACAGGTCTGTGAGAGACAGAAATCTTGCTTGTTTGTAGGTGACCAAATACTTATTTTCCACCATAATTTGCAAATAAATTCATTAAAAATCCTACAATGTGATTTTCTGGATTTTTTTTCTCAATTTGTCTGTCATAGTTGACGTGTACCTATGATGAAAATTACAGGCCTCTCTCATCTTTTTAAGTGGGAGAACTTGCACAATTGGTGGCTGACTAAATAATTTTTTTCCCCACTGTATGTGTACTGTATGCACATGCAAGCAAACACCACACACACACACACACACACACACAGACAGACAGATATATTATGTATGACAGGCAATTAATCAAAGCTTCAATAGCTAAACTTTCCCAGCCATATATTCATAATAACTATTCATTTCAATATCAAGACCAGGCAACATACACTAAACAAAACAACAACACTTTATTCCAACAATCCCTGCATCTACTAACCTTCTTCTGTTTAAATGGCAAAGGAAGGCCAATCCGCAACATCTAAGACGACAAGGGTTGGTTTACATTATTCATGTCTGTCCAATATTGTCTGCTGCAGGTGTGATCAGATTAGACCTGGAGGGATTTAAGAGCAGTAATGGAGACAGGGAACTAACTACATGTAGTTCAACTAGTAATGTATTACATTTTGCTGTAGCTTGGTGGTAGTTGAACTACATTCAAATCTAGGTAGTTTTTAGCAGTTAATTCGTTTTTTTGCCATGTTGTGGTGTAGCTAACTACTGGAACTACACACTACTTTTTTCCAAATAGAACTCGAAAAATAGTTTTTGTGGTTAATAGGCTAAATTACACATTACGTTAACATCTGACTCCAGAGTGATCTATACTTGCAATTTGTAGTCTATGATATTTCAGATTTACATATGGTAATTTTTCACAAAGTAATTTGGATGTAGTGAACTACTTTTTCAAAGTAACTTTAGTTAAGTAAACTAGATGTTTATTCAGGGTAGCTTTAGTGTAGCTTAACTTCTTCCAGTGTGAAGTAATTGGTAGCTTGGTAAACTATATTTTCAGAGTAGCGTCCCTGAACACTGTTTGAGAGACTGAATGAGGATTAGTCTTCCTAATGTGTATGGTGAGAGGAGGTGAGGAGAGGAGGAGGAGAGGTGAGGAGGAGGAGACGAGGAGAGGTGAGGTGAGGAGAAGGAGAGGTGAGGAGGAGGAGGAGGAGGAGGAAGAGGAGGAGATGAAGAGGTGAGGAGGAGAGATGAGGAGGAGGAGGAGGAGGAGGAGAGGTGAGGAGTAGGAGGAGGAGGAGAGATGAGGAGGAGAGGTGAGGAGAGGAGGAGAGAGGAGAAGAGAGGAGAGGAGGAGGAGAGATGAAGTGAGGTCTGGAGAAGGAGATGAAAGGAAGAGGAGGAGGAGAGGTGAGGAGGAGGAGAGGTGAGGCGGAGGAGGAGGAGGGAGGAGGAGGAGGAGAGGAGGAGGAGGAGGAGGAGGAGGAGGAGGAGGAGGAGGAGGAGGAGGAGGAGAAGGAGGAGGAGGACTAGGAGGAGGAAGAGAGGTGAGGAGAAGAGGTGAGGAGGAGGAGGAGAGGTGAGGAGGAGGAGGAGGAGGAGAGATGAGGAGGAGAGGTGAGGTGAGGAGAGGAGGAGAGAGGAGAGGAGGAGGAGGAGGAGGAGGAGGAGGAGAGATGAGGAGAGGTGAGGAGGAGGAGGAGGAGAGGTGAAGAGGAGGAGGAGGTGAGGTGAAGAGGAGGAGGAGCTGCCCTCCTGCTCCTCTGCATTAGTGTGGTACATTTGGCGTGTCTCCATCAGAATGTCTGGTGCTAGAGTTCTGGAATGTCACACCAGGGCTGGAGATGGATCACTCCTCGGGGATTCTGTCTGATACCATAGCAAATGTACATTATACATAACATAAAGTACATATACCTGGCCTTAAGGGTACTCTCTGATTTGGCTGTAACCCCCTTTGAACTGACCTCTGTTACATTTTACATTACATTTTAGTCATTTAGCAGATGCTCTTATCCAGAGCGACTTACAGTTAGTGCATACATTTTCATACAGGCCCCCCGTGGGAAACGAACCCACAACCCTGGCGTTGCAAGCGCCATGCTCTACCAACTGAGCTACAGGGGACTCTGTTATAAAAACAATATAAGTTTTCTTTCGAATACTTTGAACATTTGGTTTCAGGCTACCTTCAGTGCCAAGTGGGCAGGGTTTGCACTTTGGGGATTATTCCATCGCGCCAGGCAGGCTTCATCAAACGCAGCTAAAGTCTCTGAAAGAAAACAAATTATATGAAACCTGTTACCCTCTCTGGGTTGTATAATAAGTCCTCCGCTTTGTGTGATGAATTGTTTCTTCATCTGTGTTTGTTTGTTGTTGCAGAGAGGTGTGTGTGCGGCAGGACGGGCGTGTCCACCTAACAGTTGTGTACTTTGGGAAGGACCAAATGAATGAAGTCAGGAGCACACTGGAGAACACATCTAGGTGGGTGGACACAAACTCTCTCTCTCTCTCTCTCTCTCTCTCTCTCTCTCTCTCTCTCTCTCTTCTCTCTCTCTCTCTCTCTCTCTCTCAAGCAACTCAGAAACCTCAGCATTGTCTGATGAATAATGTAGGAGCGTGGCCACACAGAGACAATCTGTGACCTCTGCCAGTGTCTGATATTACAGGTCAAGGCTGATGCTGGTCACGGTGAAATTAGTGTCACATTGACCTCTTGCCTGCATAGAAGATTACAGGTCCAGGGTCAGTTTGAGATGGTGTTGTCGGTGAGATTAGTTCACATGGTACTCTGGTACTGTGCTGATTGTCTGGCAGGTTGCCTTGGAGATGCTTTAGCCCAGGGGTGGAGCTGGGGCCTGAGGACAGTGTATCCAAAATAGTACAAGCACAACATCACTATTAATCATAAAACACGTCAAGTTTATTTGAAAATTCTAAAGAAAAAGAACACACAAACACACAATGCCTCAGTGATTAACAGAACTGTTTCACAGATCACAGAACTATATCAGGGTGTCATTTCTCAGGCAGAAATGTAGATAAAAATAATGAAATCCTGTTCCCCAAACAAGTGCAAGAACCACAGAGTCAAGAATAGGTTAAATATACAAATAAAATAAAATCAATTAAAAACAATAGCACATCAACATAAAAACATATAAACATAAAGCTGGAGCCTGAGGACAGTGTCCAAAAGCACAACATCACTATTAATCATAAAACACCTCAAGTTATTTGAAAGTTCTGAGGACAAAGAACACACAAACACACAATGCCTCAGTGATTCACAGAAGTATATCACAGAACTATATCAGGGTGTCATTTCTCAGGCAGAAATGTAGATAAAAAGAATGAAATCCTGTTCCCCAAACAAGTGCAAGAACCACAGAGTCAAGAATTGGTTAAATATACAAATAAAATAAAAACAATTAAAAACAATAGCACATCAACATAAAAACATATAAACATAAATCTGAAAGCGTTGCTCAAACTCCCGTAACAGTCCCGTTATTTTATCTTTGAACCGCTTCATGTCTGCCACATGTTGGGTCGCGCACACATTTTTCAGACAGGGGAAGTGAGCTGCATCACCACCGGCAAGTTGCATCTCCCACAATGACAGCTTCAACTTGAAAGAACGTATGCTGTCATAATACTGCGTGACAACTTTGTTGCGCCCTTGCAGCTGTTTGTTCAAGTTATTCAGATGCTCTGTAACATCCACCATAAATGCAAGGTCCGGCATCCATTCTGCGGAATGAAATTCTGACACTGGTTTTCCCTTTTCTTCCATGAACTGTTCAATTTCTCCTCGTAAATCAAAGAAACACCTCAGCACAGCACCTCGGCTTAACCATCTTACCTCAGTGTGGTATGGCAGGCCATAGATGTGGTCTTTCTCTCTGAGAAGGCTGTCAAACTGACGGTGATTCAGGCTTCTGGATCGGATGAAATTAACAGTTTGGATGACCACCTTCATGACGTTATCCATCTTTAATGACTTGCAACACAAAGCCTCCTGGTGCAAAATACAGTGAAAAGTCAAAAATCACGTCCTCCATTTGCAGATTGCACTTTCTCTCTGAACTTTGTCACAACGCCTGCTTTTTTTCCCGATCATTGAGGGCGCACCATCTGTAGCCAGGCTGACAGCGCGGGACCAGTCCACTCCGACCCTGTCCAGCGCGCCCGACGAATGCGTGTAAAAATATCAGCTGCTGTCGTTGTATCTGTCATCGGCACCAACTCCACTAACTCCTCGGTGACGGTCAATGTGTCATCAACTCCCGGATGAAAAAATGGCCAGTTGTGCAACATCTGTAATGTCCGTGCTTTCATCAATTGCAACCGAAAACGCAATAAATGACTTTACTTTTGCTTCAACTGGCTGTCCAAATTCACTGAAAGATCGGAAATCCTGTCTGCAACTGTGTTTCTTGTCAGGCTGATATTTGCAAAAGCCTGCCGCTTTTCAGGGCACACAATCTCCGCTGCCTTCATCATGCATGTTTTTACAAATTCACCCTCACTAAATGGTTTTGAAGCCACTGCAATTTCATTAGCAATGAGGTAGCTAGCTTTCACTGCAGCGTCACTGATGTCTCGGCTGTGAGTAAACACAGACTGCTGTTTCTTCAGACCCGTCAACAGTTCATTCACCTTCTCTCATCTCCGCTGTCCTTGAAAGTTGTCATATTTGTTGGCATGAAGACTCAAATAGTGGCGACGAAGGTTATATTCTTTCAGCACTGCAACATGCTCTGAACACACCAAACATACAGCTTTCCCATTCAATTCCGTGATTAAATAGGATGACCATTTTTCTTGGAACACTCTGCACTCTGCGTCCACTTTTCTCTTTTTTGACAGAGACATATTGGGGCAATGAGGGTGCCAAAGCACATAATGTTAAAAGTAGAAGCCGTAATAAATATCGCGGGCAAAACAAAGTAGCTCATTGGCTGCACGTGCTTGACCTACTTGCTCTGCCCCGGTATAAACAGTTTGCTTGCTTAACACAATTGCTATTGCGCCATCCAGTGGACGCAATTGGAACAGCAGTTTATTTTATTGAAAAATTGCAGCGCATTTTTATACTTTACAATTTTTATTTTTTTTTATCATCTCGCGGGCCGGATTAAACCCGTTTGCGGGCCTGACACCTCTGCTTTAGCCTATGATACCCCTGGCCGGATGGTTTGCAGGGGTAGAGAGATAAAGAAGGAGAGAGAGAGGGGAATAAAGAGAGAGAGAGTTACAAACCTCATGCTGGGCTTTGAGCTGGTTTCAGATGTCACTCCACCGCTTTCTCTCTCTGGCTCTCTCTCATCTTTCACTCAAAGGCATCGCATTCTCAACAGCTCTGCTGTCTCTGGGAATGGCCTTGGCGGTTTGTTTGTGACGGTTTGAATAGCGAGAAAGAGAGAAATACAAGACAATGTCCTTGTACATTCAGTGACTTCCTCTAATAACCTGTCTCACTGTGCATGAGATTGAAGCTGCAGCATTGGGAAGGAGCTGTGTTAGTCCTTGTATAATTTGTTTGCTTTGTTCCCAGCAAATACCTTAGACACAGTATATGCCTAGCAAGACATGTTTTGATATCTGTTCTCTAAACAGTCCCTTGTTCTTGCTAGCTTTTTGTACCACAATTACATTGCTAGTGATTATCCTAACAGTCCTGATCAGTCCCAAAGTTGAGCTTACTTTACATCAGACCAGGTTTCAAATAGTATTTGTTTACTTTAAGTGATTTAGCTGTGTTTGTGCATTTCTCCGGCATTCCAGGCATGCTCAATCAAATGCTCAAAGTAACACTATTTGAATCCAGGTCTGCTACAGTTCAGGATTGAGCTCATATGAAACCAAACATATCTATCAGTCATGGTCTGTCCTCATGTTACCTAAAACAGCTCAGTCTGAGTCAATGCATTCAATCCGCATGGTTACGTAACGCTTTATCTGACTCAGTATCAGCCACTTTAATAAAGCACTGATCTGCTAGAGAGTTACAATAATGGCACCGGAGGGGATGGCTGCCGTTTTACGGGCTCATAACCAACCGTGCTATTTTGTGTGTTTTTTTCGCATTGTTTGTAACTTATTTTGTACATAATGTTGCTGCTACTGTCTCTCATGACTGGAAAGAGCTTCTGGATATCAGAACAGCGATTACTCACCTCGAACTGGACAAAGATGTTTTCTTTAATGAGTCCGAAACAGAGGATATACTACCAACAGAACATTAAAAACTGTAATATCTTATGTTTCACGAGTCGTGGCTGAACGACAACACGGATAATATACAGTGCGCTGGGTTTTCCATGCATCGGCAGGACATAACAGCTATGTCTGGTAAGACGAGGAGTGGGGGTGTGTGTCTATTTGTCAATAACAGCTGGTGCACGATGTCTAATATTAAGGTAGTCTCGAGGTATTGCTCGCCTGAGGTAGAGTACCTCATGATAAACTGTAGACCACACTATCTACCAAGAGAGTTTTCATCTATATTTTTCGTAGCCGTCTATTTACCACCACAAACCGATGCTGGCACTAAGACTGCACTCAACGAGCTGTATAAGGCCATAAGCAAACAAGAAAATGCTCATCCAGAAGCGGCGTTCCTAGTGGCCGGGGACTTTAATGCAGGCAAACTTAAATCTGTTTGACCTCATTTCTACCAGCATGTCACATGTGCAACCAGAGGAAAGAAAACTCTAGACCACCTTTACTCCACACACAGAGACGCACGCATACAAAGCTCTCCCTCGCCCTCCATTTGGCAAATCTGACCATAGTTCTATCCTCCTGATTCCTACTTACAAGCAAAAACTAAAGCAGGAAGTACCAGTGACTCGCTCAATACGGAAGTGGTCAGAGGATGCGGATGCTACGCTACATGACTGTTTTGCTAGCACAGACTGGAATATGTTCTGGGATTCATCCAATGGCATTGAGGAGTATGTCACCTCAGTCACCGGCTTCATCAATAAGTGCATCGACGACGTCGTCCCCACAGTGACTGTACGTACATATCCCAACCAGAAGCCATGGATTACAGGCAACATCCGCACCGAGCTAAAGGCTAGAGCTGCCGCTTTTAAGGAACGGGACACTAATCCGGACGCTTATAAGAAATCCCGCTATGCCCTCAGACGAACCATCAAACAGGCAAAGCGTCAATACAGGACAGATTGAATCCTACTACACCGGCTCTGACGCTCGTCGGATGTGTCAGGGCTTACAAACTACCAGACGGGCTAAATGCCTTTTATGCTCTCTTCGAGGCAAGCAACACCGAAGCATGCATGGGAGCACCAGCTGTTCCGTACGACTGTGAAACAGCGTTCACCGTAGCCGATGTGAGCAAGACCTTTAAACAGGTCAACATTCACAAGGTCGCGGGCCCAGACGGATTACCAGGATGTCTATTCAGAGCACGCGCGGACCAACTGGCAAGTGTCTTCACTGACATTTTCAACCTCTCCCTGACCAAGTCTGTAATACCTACATGTTTCAAGCAGACCACCATAGTCCCTGTGCCCAAGAAAGCAAAGGTAACCTGCCTAAATGACTACCGCCCCGTAGCACTCACATCGGTAGCCATGAAGTGCTTTAAAAGGCTGGTCATGGCTCACATCAACACCATCATCCCGGAAACCCTAGACCCACTCCAATTCGCATACCGCCCCAACAGATCCACAGATGACGCAATCTCAATCGCACTCCACACTGCCCTTTCCCACCTGGACAAGAGGAACACCTATGTGAGAATGCTGTTCTACAGCTCAGCGTTCAACACCATAGTGCCCACAAAGCTCATCACTAAGCTAAGGACCCTGGGACTAAACACCTCCCTCTTCAATTGGATCCTGGACTTCCTGATGGGCCGCCCCAAGGTGGTAAGGGTAGGTAACAACACATCCGCCACGTTGATCCTCAACACGGGGGCCTCTCAGGGATGCGTGCTTAGTCCCCACCTGCACTCCCTGTTCACCCATGACTGCATGGCCAGGCACGACTCCAACACCATCATTAAGTTTGCCGATGACACAACAGTGGTAGGCCTGATCACCGACAACAACGAGACAGCCTATAGGGAGGAGGTCAGAGACCTGGCAGTGTTGTGCCAGGACAACAACCTCTCCCTCAACGTGAGCAAGACAAAGGAGCTGATCGTGGACTACAGGAAAAGGAGGGCCAAACACGCCCCCATTCACATCGACGGGGCTGTAGTGGAGCGGGTCGAGAGTTTCAAGTTCCTTGGTGTCCACATCACCAACAAACTATCATGATCCAAACACACCAAAACAGTCGTGAAGAGGGCACGACAACACCTTTTCCCCTCAGAAGACTGAAAAGACTTGGCATGGGTCCCCAGATCCCAAAAAATTATACAGCTGCACCATCGAGAGCATACTGACCAGTTGCATCACCGCCTGGTATGGCAACTGCTCGGCATCCGACCGTAAGGCGCTACAGAGCGTAGTGTGTACGGCCCAGTACATCACTGGGGCCAAGCTTCCTGCCATCCAGGACCTATATACTAGGCGGTGTCAGAGGAATGCCCAAAACATTGTCAAAGACTCCAGTCACCCAAGTCATAGACTGTTCTCTCTGCTACCGCACGGCAAGCAGTACCGGAGCGCCAAGTCTAGGTCAAAAAGGCTTCTTAACATCTTCTACCCCCAAGCCATAAGACTGCTGAACAATGAATCAAATGGCCACCCGGATTATTTACATTGTGTTACTTTTTATTTTATTTTTAGCTTTATTTTATTTAGCAAATATTTTCTTAACTCTATTTCTTTAACTGCATTGTTGGTTAAGGGCTTGTAAGTAAGCATTTCACCTGTTGTATTCGGCACATGTGACAAATAAAATGTGATTTGATTTGAAAGAGCACATCCAAACTCCAATCTTTTTCCTTTTTCTGTTGATTTGGTCTGAATGTTTATGGATTAATTTACGAGGGAGAAGGGGGGGGTATGGGTAGAATTTTGCCATGGTCGATGACCTGAATCCTGAACCTGCCTGCCCTCATTTTAGCTCCACATAGACTTCCTCTGCCGGCGTCAATATCTGTTTCAAACAGCAGACAGCATGTGGATAATTTGCTGCTACTGCCCTGACTAAATCAGAGTAATTCTCCCATATCCAAAGGCTGTTTACCCCTTTTGCACTGTATGTGTTCATATTCATAGAGCAAGCACTGTATCCAAGCCAGCCTGGTAGAGGGACGGGGCAAGTTGAAGTAAAGTTCAACTCCTTATGCTTTATCTTAGTCAGCTGTACCAGACAACGACACAAGCGTATCATCTCCAACACTCTTTAATCAGTAACTTGGCACTTTAGATGGACAGAGGCACACAGAGCTGTTTGAAGAGTGGGGAAATCGATAGACATGAATAATTAGTGTCCATGAAGGAGAGGAGAGAGGAGAGGAGATGAGAGGAAAGAAGAGGAGAGGAGAGGAGAGGAGAGGAGAGGAGAGGAGAGGAGAGGAGAGGAGAGGAGAGGAGAGGAGAGGAGAGGAGAGGAGAGGAGAGGAGAGGAGAGGAGAGGAGAGAAGAGAAGAGAAGAGAAGAGAAGAGACCGTTTTGAGCCCAGGGTGATAGCTGAAAGCCAGTGATCTGCAGATGCCCTCAGAGCAAAAACACTGTGTCCCGTGTTCTTTCAGTATTTCTATGATGCTGTATCTTTCACACACACACGCACACACGCACACAGTGACACACATACAGAAGTTAGCTGAACTTGAAAAACGCCAAATTGACACGCACGGGGACAGTGCGCCGGGTGATGAAGCCCGACCCCAACGGCCGGCCGTCCAGGCCCATGACCGGAACCGGCTCGGAGAGGGAGAGTAATGGAACAATACACCCTTGGGCCAGCCCCGCCTCCATCAGGTTTCCCCATTGAACCCTGACGGGGAGAAAAGTCTGGGAGTCTCTGGAGTTGGGGTTTCGGTTCCGGCTCGCTAGCACCCCTCCCGATACTAGCGAGCCCTCCCGTTTCCCGGCTTCTCCGGGCATGAGTCGCAGTGGTGACCTGCCTGGCCACAGTACAGGCAACGTCCCTGGCGCAGACGCCTCTGCCTCTCCATCCTGGACAAGCGCTCCACCCCCAGCTGCATAGCCTCCTCCTGAGGCGTCTATTCCCTGAATCGGCGGAAAGCCTCCGGGTGGATGATTAATCCCGACTGTGAGTAAGGAGGTGCCTAAGGTTGTCGGAGGGTGACACCTAGTGGGTCACTCCGGAACTGCGACCCCCTCCTTTAACAGTCCTCTAAAACACTAGAGGTCTTAACTCTCCAGAGTCCTCCAAAACACTATAGGTCCTAACTCTCCAGAGTCCTCAAACACTATAGGTCCTAACTGTCCACAGGGTATAAACGCACACACACTAAGGCAGAAAGTGAGACTCATCAGTGTATAAACAGTAGACAGATAGGGGTCTTGGGGTTTTGTTTGACATGGCGGCACTTCAGCCACAACGAGAGAGCGAGAGCGAGAGAGCGAGAGAGCGAGAGAGCGAGAGAGAGAGAGAGAGAGAGAGAGAGAGAGAGAGAGAGAGAGAGAGAGAGAGAGAGAGGTCCTGCACCAGATGGACCTTTAAAGCAAACCAGGATCACAAAAGGAAATACCAGAGTGTGTTCTGGTCTGAGGTTTGGGCCTTCTTGAATCACAGCCTGGATCTTCAACTAAACACACTCCTACCCACTCCTAATGTGATTGAAATAAAATCCTGTTTGCCTGCTTTTATCTACTCCAAATCCCACAGGATTTTTGTGTGCTTATTTTTGTGAGAATTAGTGGTTTGAAAGGTATTTATCCTATGTGAAACAACTTCCACAAGTCTTGGCAAACAATGTTTTCATGTCCCAAGATTTTGTGCACCTTGGAAAAACCACAGCTGGCGGGCTGAGAATTCTGGTGGCAGACTTTACAAGGACATTCGGCTCTTTAACTGATACGTTTTAGTACTAGTAAATGGTAGAAGTGTGTGTGGGCGGTGGGCTTGCTTTTTGCGTTTGTGGGTGTCTGTGTTTCTGTCTGTCTGTATTTGTTGGCCAGTCTGTATTTCTTGGTGGGCGTTAATGTTTTGGCTACACCAGCCAATGCATGGGTGTATCTGTGTCTAAACAAGATTAAGTGCAAGTACACTGGTCCTAAATCAAATTTCTTTCTGACAGCAGATATAAATTATGCTCCATACAGATTAATCGGAAATTAAACACACAGTTCATCGTTTCCAGAGCCAGAGTCCCCAGGGAGGCGAGAGGAAGCCCTTCCCTCTGGTTCAGCTGCTGCTAGGGAGATGGGGGGACTTTAATGGCTCAGCACTGGGAAGAAGCTACAGGCTCTAGAGTGTGAACGACAGCCAATGTCACCCTAGCCATAGCCTTATATTTATATATACACTACCAGTCAAAAGTTTGGACACACCTACTCATTCAAGGGTTTTTCTTAATTTTTACTATTTTTTACATTGTAGAATAATAGTGAAGACATCAAAACTATGAAATAACACATATGGAATCATGTGGTAACAAAAAAGTGTTAAACAAATCAAAATATATTTTATATTTGAGATTCTTCAAAGTAGCCACCCTTTGCCTTGATGACAGCTTTGCACACTCTTGGCATTCTCTCAACCAGCTTCACTACTACATGATTCCATATGTGTTATTTCATAGTTTTGATGTCTTCACCATTATTCTACGATGGAAAAAATAGTAAAATGAGTAGGTGTTCTAAAACGTTTGACCGGTAGTGTGTGTGTGTATATATATATATATATATACATATATATATATATATATATATATATATATATATATATATATTAAATTGAACATATACAGAAATTAAATACAAAAGTTTAAATAAAGGAATTAGGTCCAACACATGGAACGTACAATGTAATCCTGAGACAAGTAAACAACCACCATTCTAAGAAATTCCTTGCAGCATAATAGCTGATAAATCAGGTTCTAGGTCATTTAAATAAGGTTCCCATACTTTGTAGAACTGATCTGTTTTAGAATGTAATGTACATGTCAGATATTCCAATGGCACCCATTCAAATAGTATCTTATGCCAATCTTTAATAGAAGGGACCTTGTCACTAATCCACTGTAAGAGGATGTTTTTCCTCGCTGCAAAGGTAAGGATGTTGTAAAGCCTCCTCTTACCCACAGAAGTAACATGCCTACTAGGGAGACCTAACAGCAAAGAAACTGGGTCCAATTCTAGGTCAACCCTAGGATCTTTTCAATTTCTTGAAGAACATTAGACCAGTATCTTTGAAATTTGGAACATGACCATAAACAATGTGTTAGGGTGCCTGTATCAGTTGTACATTTAAGACACTGAGGAGAGGAGGGATTAAAAGCATGTCTGCAATTTGGGGATATATGCAATCTGTGTATTATTCTTAATTGGATTGCTCTAGTACGATTACAGATAGATATTGTTTTTGCATACAGTGGCTTGCAAAAGTATTCACCCCCCTTGGCATTTTTCCTATTTTGTTGCCTTACAACCTATAATTAAAATTGATTTTTGGGGGGGGGGGGTTGAATCATTTGATTTACTCAACATGCCTACCACTTTGAAGATGCAAAATAGTTTTTGGGGTGAAACAAACAAGAAATAAGACAAAAAAACAGAACTTGAGCGTGCATAACTATTCACCCCCCCCCCAAAGTCAATACTTTGTAGAGCCACCCTTTGCAGCAATTACAGCTGCAAGTCTCTTGGGGTATGTCTCTATAAGCTTGGCACATCTAGCCACTGGGATTTTTGCCCATTCTTCAAGGCAAAACTGCTCCAGCTCCTTCAAGTTGGATGGGTTCCGCTGGTGTACAGCAATCTTTAAGTCATACCACAGATTCTCAATTGGATTGAGGTCTGGGCTTTGACTAGGCCATTCCAAGACATTTAAATGTTTCCCCTTAAACCACTCGAGTGTTGCTTTAGCAGTATGCTTAGGGTCATTGTCCTGCTGGAAGGTGAACCTCCGTCCCAGTCTCAAAACTCTGGAAGACTGAAACAGGTTTCCTTCAAGAATTTCCCTGTATTTAGCGCCATCCATCATTCCTTAAATTCTGACCAGTTTCCCAGTCCCTGCTGATGAAAAACATCCCCACAGCATGATGCTGCCACCACCATGCTTCACTGTGGGGATGGTGTTCTCGGGGTGATGAGAGGTGTTGGGTTTGCGCCAGACATAGTGCTTTCTTGATGGCCAAAAAGCTCAATTTTAGTCTCATCTGACCAGAGTACCTTCTTCCATATGTTTGGGGAGTCTCCCACATGCCTTTTGGCGAACACCTAATGTGTTTGCTTATTTTTTTCTTTAAGCAATGGCTTTTTTCTGGCCACTCTTCCGTAAAGCCTAGCTCTGTGGAGTGTACGGCTTAAAGTGGTCCTATGGACAGATACTACAATCTCCGCTGTGGAGCTTTGCAGCTCCAGGGTTATCTTTGGTCTCTTTGTTGCCTCTCTGATTAATGCCCTCCTTGCCTGGTCCATGAGTTTTGGTGGGCGGCCCTCTCTTGGCAGGTTTGTTGTGGTGCCATATTCTTTCCATTTTTTAGTAATGGATTTAATGGTGCTCCGTGGGATGTTCAAAGTTTCAGATATTTTTTATAACCCAATCCTGATCTGTACTTCTCCACAACTTTGTCCCTGACCTGTTTGGAGAGCTCCTTGTTCTTCATGGTGCCGTTTGCTTGGTGGTACCCCTTGCTTAGTGGTGTTGCAGACTCTGGGGCCTTTCAGAACAGGTGTATATATACTGAGATCATGTGACACTTAGATTGCACACAGGTGGACTTTATTTAACTAATTATGTGGCTTCTGAAGGTAATTGGTTGCACCAGATCTTATTTAGGGGCTTCATAGCAAAGGGGGTGAATACATATGCACGCACCACTTTTCCGTTATTTCTTTTTTAGAATTTTTTCAAACAAGTTATTTTTTTCATTTCATTTCACCAATTTGGACTATTTTGTGTATGTCCATTACATGAAATCCAAATAAAAATCCATTTAAATTACAGGTTGTAATGCAACAAAATAGGAAAAATGCCAAGGGGGATTAATACTTTTGCAAGGCACTGTATCTCCAAATGTCCTCCCACATCTCCTCCTCAATAGTAACAGAGAATTATTTCTCCCACACTCGTATCACCCTCTGTGTGTCAACAGTAGAAAAGGACCATAAAGCATCATAAATCAAACTTAGAGACATTTTCCAATGTGAGAGAAAAAACATTATTTCAATGACAGACACATCAGGGTTGCCAGTCAAGATGGTGCTCTTTAAAATATAATGTCTTACTTGTAGAAAGCGGAAAAAGTCCTGCTTTGGGAGTCAATATTTCTCAACCATCTGCTCAAATTACAATAAAATCTCATCAGCAAATAAATCATTTAGTCTGCATATGCCCTTAATAAGCCAAATGTTAAAGCCAGCATCCAGCAATCCTGGTCCAAAATCTGGGTTGTTAAGAATCGGGGTAAGAGCAGAGGTTAGTTTGGACCTTCCCAAAAAACGTTGAACTGACCTCCATGCTTTGAGTGTGTTAAGTGTAATGGGATTATTGCAGTGATCCTTTACAGACTTGAAACTTCTGAAAAATAAAAGATCCTGCAAGGGGTATTTTGAAAAAGAAGTCTCAATGTGTAACCAAATAGAGGAGTCATCATTTGTGATCCAGTCAGAAATATAACATAAGTGGGCACACCACTGATAAAACCTAATATTGGGCAGATCCAAGCTGCCCATAGCACCTGGCAGCTGCAATATTGCCATCTTAAGTCTTGGCTTGCGTTTACTCCATATGAAGGAACTTAACCAGCCATTTAAATATTGTATTACCTTATTGGAAAGTAAGACTGGGATCATTTGGATTGGGTAAAGTAGTCTACGTTAAATGTTCATTTTCAAGAAGGATATTCTACCCAACAATGATATCGGAAGAGAGTTCCAGCGCTCCAGATCCTGTCTTAGTGTATCAAACAAGGGAACAAAATTGGCTTTGTAAATTTACTACGAATATACCCAGATACATAAAACTTGAGGGAGACCATTTAAAAGGAAAGGGGGGAGAGGTAGTAGGTACAGAGTGAAGACTACCAAGTGGCATAGCCTCTGATTTAGTTAAATTAATATTGTAGCCTGAGAATTCACTGAATAATTCAATAATATTAACAAGATATGTAATTGAAGTCTCGGGGCTAGAGATGAATATCAGAACATCATCAGCATACAAGCTTATTTTATGATGAACGTCACCAATGAGCAGACCCTGTATAGCAGGCGTTACTCTGATGGCCTCGGCCAGTGGTTCCATAGCGAGTGCAAATAGGAGAGGGGACAAAGGACAGCCCTGCCTGGTACCTCTGTGTGTGGAGAAGCTATTTGACCTTAGCCCATTAGTAAGGACAGCATCCTGAGGGTCATCATATAAAACCTTAACCCATTTTATAAAGTTTTCCCCTAGACCAAAGAATAGGTAGGACCCCTCCAGGTCAAATGCTTTCTCAGCATCTAGGGAGAGCACAAGACCATCCACAGCACTTTGTTGATAGGCTTGAGTAACATTAAGAAGCCGCCTGACATTGTTACATGACTTACGGCCCTTAATGAAGCCAGTTTGGTCCCCTTTCACAATGAGTGGCAATAAGTCCTCTAGTCGTGTGGCTAGGATTTTAAGCAATTTTCTATCCACAATCAGAAGGGCAATGGGTCTGTATGAGGAACAAGACTCTGGGCATTTTCTCTTTTTGAGAATAAGTGATATGTTGGCTTCCCTCAGCGTTTGAGGGAGGTGGTCATTTGAAAATGAGTGGTTAAACATATCAAGCAATGGCTCAAGGATCAGGCCATGGAACTCCTTATATAACTCACTACAAAATCCGTCTGGTCCTGGGGCCCTACCATTTTGCAGATTGTTAATTGCAAACATGATCTCTTCCTTGGTAAAAGGGGCATTATGGAGAGACCTCTTAGGTAGTTGGGAGCTCAATCTTAGAAAATAAGTCCTCCATTAGTTTGGGTGCATCATTTGTCAGTTCTGAGGCATAAAGATTTGCATAACATTTCTTAAATGACTCATTTATCAATTTATTTTTATATAAATGGTTGCCATCAGAATCAGTAATAGTAGCAATTGACTGGGAGTCAGCTCTCTTTTTAGCTAGGTACGCCAAATATGTTCCTGGTTTATCGCCAAGCTTTTGCCTTACAAATCTCATTTTCTTTTCAGCGTCCTGTGTTAGGAGAGAGTCCAACGTTGATCTAAGGACTGATATTTCCTTTAATAGGGCAGGAGTGGGAATTTTTATGTAGTCCTTCTCTTTAGTTCCTAATTCACCCTCTAATGTTTTTTGCTTTTCACGTTTTTTTCCACCTCTTAGTGGCTGAGTATGACATAATCAGACCCCTGGTGTACGCTTTACAGGTTTCCAAAAGGAGTGAGGGGTTATCTGTTGATTGAGAGTTAATAGAGAAAAATGCTTTAAACTCTGTAATAACATTTGATGTAAATGTATGGTCTTTAAGAATGGTTGTATTCAATCTCCAATGTCTTGATGGATTAGGTGTCCCTTTGAGTTTTAGGTCCAGGATCACCTTAGCATGATCAGATATGACTATGCTTACTATATTAGCAGATACGACAGACTACAAAGACATTTTGGGCATAAAGAAGTAATCTATTCTAGTCTGACATCCATGAGGTGCAGAGAAAAAGGTGAACTCTCTGTTGGAGGGATGAAAGGTTCTCCAGACATCAGCATACCCCAGATCATCACAAATAGCTTTAAGCGACCTAGCTTGAGGAGAGGGTGAAGCTATGCGGCTGGGAAACTTGTCAATAAGGGGGTTCAACAAACATTTAAAATCTCCTCCAACCACTGCAGTGTCTGAGTTTAATTCTGAGAAGTCTAGAAATACCTTAGTGAGGAAATCTGGTGGGTGGGCAGGGAGAAAGAAAATATTCATTATGGAAATGTTCGGTCCTTGAGAGCGTTTGTTAATAATGCATTAGCAATTTTATAGTGTTCACATCTCAAACAATTAATTACAATGTTTTTTGGAGATTCTAGCTAATTCCCCCTAGTGCAAGGCCCAAGGTTAGGAATGAATGTATAATTTATCCTGCTGGATCCTGAAGTGTATGTGCGTGTGTGTGGCAGACCTCAATCTCTCCATGCGTCTCTCTCTCTCTCTCTGTTGGTCTTGTACAGTTAGCAGGCTTGTGTTTGAGTTGAGCCCCCAAAGTGCCACTCAGTCCCTGCCACTATCCACACTATCCAGCAGGACAGTAATCCCTCACTAATACAGGAACATCAGTCAGTGGATGTTTACCGTGGGTGGAGGAGGATAATGCCTAAAGGAGGCTGAAATGTTAAAACACATTTGTCACGTTGACAGAGTGAGCAGCATATTAACGAACCTTACTTCTCATCACAGACACCAGGGCTACGTCCCGACTGGCACCCTAATCCCTATATAGTGCACTACTTTTGACCAGAGCCCTAAGTAAGTGCCCTGGTCAAAAGTTGTGCATTATGTAGGGAATAGGTTGCCATTTGGGACACAACCATCATGTAGCCACATTACAACCTGATCTTATTAGTCCTGCTGCTGTCAGAAGGGAAATTAGGTTCACTACAGTATGCTGGATTGTGTGTGTACTGTAGTTAAGGGCACAGTACAAAGACTGTTACAGACCTTTATCCATCCTGCCCTGCCTTTCGAACGTTTTTGAAAGCCAAGTTAACAAACAGATCACCGACCATTTCGAATCCCACCGTACCTTCTCCGCTATGCAATCCGGTTTCCGAGCTGGTCATGGGTGTACCTCAGCCACGCTCAAGGTCCTAAACGATATTATAACCGCGATCGATAATAGACAGTACTGTGCAGCCGTCTTCATCGACCTGGCCAAGGCTTTCGACTCTGTCAACCACCGCATTCTTATTGGCAGACTAAATAGCCTTGGTTTCTCAAATGACTGCCAACCCTGGTTCACCAACTACTTCTCAGATAGAGTTCAATGTGTCAAATCGGAGGGCCTGTTGTCTGGACCTATGGCAGTCTCTATGGGGGTGCCACAGGGTTCAATTCTTGGGCCGACTCTTTTCTCCGTGTATATCAATGATGTCGCTCTTGCTGCTGGTGACTCTCAGATCCACCTCTACGCAGACGACACCATTTTGTATACATCTGGCCCTTCATTGGACACTGTGTTAACAAACCTCCAAACAAGGTTCAATGCCATACAACACTCCTTCAGTAGCCTCCAACTGCTCTTAAACACTAGTAAAACTAAATGCATGCTCTTCAATCGAACGCTGCTGGCACCCGCCCACCCGACTAGAATCACTACTCTCGACGGGTCTGACCTAGAGTATGTGGACAACTACAAATACCTAGGTGTCTGGTTAGACTGTAAACTCTCCTTCCAGACTCACATTAAGAATCTCCAATCCAAAGTTAAATCTAGAATTGGCTTCCTATTTCGTAACAAAGCCTCCTTCACTCATGCTGCCAAACATGCCCTCATAAAACTGACTATCCTACCGATCCTTGACTTCGGCAATGTCATTTACAAAATAGCCTCCAACACTCAACTCAGCAAATTGGATGTAGTCTATCACAGTGCCATCCGTTTTGTCACCAAAGCCCCATATACTACCCACCACTGTGACCTGTACGCTCTTGTTGGCTGGTCCTCACTACATATTCGTCGCCAAACCCACTGGCTCCAGGCCATCTATAAATCACTGCTAGGCAAATCCCCGCCTTATCTTAGCTCATTGGTCACCATAGCAACACCCACCCGTAGTCTGCGCTCCAGCAGGTATATCTCACTGGTCATTCCCAAAGCCAACACCTCCTTTGGCCGCCATTCCTTCCAGTTCTCTGCTGCCAATGATTGGAACGAATTGCAAAACCTCTGAAGCTGGAGACTCTTATCTCCCTCACTAACTTTAAGCATCAGTTGTCAGAGCACCATACCGATCACTGCACCTGTACACAGCCCATCTGAAATTAGCCCACCCAACTACCTCATCCCCATATTGTTATTTATTTTGCTCATTTGCACCCCAGTATCTCTATTTGCACATCTCTTGCACATCTATCATTCCAGTGTTAATAATAATTGTAATTATTTTGCACTATAGCCTATTTATTGCCTTACCGCCATAACTTGCTACATTTGCACACACTGTATATATATTTTCTGTTGTATTTTTGACTTTATGTTTTGTTTTACCCCATACTGTGTTGTTGTTTTTATCGCACTGCTTTGCTTTATCTTGGCCAGGTCGCAGTTGTAAATGAGAACTGGTTAAATAAAGGTGAGAAAAAAAAGAAGAAAAAAAAAAGACAGAGCTATGTGCATTGTATGCAGTGCCTGTATCCAGGCTCAGCTGGGTCCTCTGTCCTCTCTGCTCTCATAACACCCATTAGACACTGCTCAATTAAGCCTGTCCCATTCCCTCTACTAAGGTAACTTTGAATCAATTAAGCTAATTCACTTTTTGAGCAATTTTTGGAGGAGCCATGCGGTTTCCCTCTGTCTGGTATCCAATGGGTTGGGTTTCCTTTTTCTCCTCTCTTGTCCTCTCCCTCTCCTTTCTTCTCTCTATCTCTCCTTCCTCTCCTCAGAAGACCACAGCGGCAATACGTTCTTAAAGGCCCAGTGCAGTCAAAAATGTGATTTTCCTGTGTTTTATATATTTCCACACTATGAGGTTGGAATAATACTGTGAAAATGATGATAATGCCCTTTTAGTGTAAGAGCTGTTTGAAAAGATCGCCTGAAATTTCATCCTGTTTTGGTGGGATGGAGTTTTGGCCTTCCATGGTCAATCAATCAATCAATCAAATTGTATTTATAAAGCCCTTTTTACATCAGCAGATGTCACAAAGTGCTATACAGAAACCCAGCCTAAAACCCCAAACAGCAAGCAATGCAGATGGAGAAGCACGGTTGTTAGGAAAAACTCCCTAGAAAGGCAGAAACCTTGGAAGAAACCTAGAGAGGAACCAGGCTCTGAGGGGTGGCCAGTCCCCTTATGGCTGTGCCAGAGGTTGCAACAGGTCAGTACATCAGGAGTAAACGTCACTTGGCTTTTCATAGCCGGGCATTTAGAGGTTGAAATAGCAGGTGCGGTAGAGAGAGAGAGTTGAAAACAGCAGGTCTGGGACAAGGTAGCACGTCCGGTGAACAGGTCAGGGTTCCATAGCCGCAGGCAGAACAGTTCAAACTGGAGCAGCAGCACGACCAGGTGGACTGTGGACAGCAAGGAGTCATCAGGCCAGGTAGTCCTGAGGCATGGTCCTAGGGCTCAGGTCCTCCGGGATGGGAGGGAGAGAGGGAGAGAGAGAGAATTAGAGGGAGCATACTTAAATTCACACAGGACACCGGATAAGACAGGAGAATAACACCAGATATAACAGACTGACCTAGCCCCCCGGCACAAAGACTATTGCAGCATAGATACTGGAGGCTGAGAAAGGGGGTGTCGGGAGACACTGTGGCCCCGTCCGACGATACCCCCAGACAGGGCCAACCAGGCAGGATATAACCCCACCCACTTTGCCAAAGCACAGGCCCCACACTACCAGAGGGATATCAACAGACCACCAACCTACTACCCTGAGGTTGGTGGCTGAGTATAGCCCACAAAGATCTCCTCCACTGCACGAGCCCGAGGGAGCGACAAACCGGACAGGAAAATCACGTCAGTGACTCAACCCACTCAAGTGATGCACCCCTCCTAGGGACGGCATGGAAAGCACCAGTAAGCCAGTGACTCAGCCCCCGTAATAGGGTCAGAGGCAGAGAATCCTAATGGAGAGACAGGAACCGGCCAGGCAGAGACAGCAAGGGCAGTTTGTCACTCCAGTGCCTTTCCGTTCACCTTTGCACCCCTGGGCCAGACTACACTCAATCATAGGACCTACTGAAGAGATGAGTCTTCAGTAAAGACTTAAAGGTCGAGCCGAGTCTGCGTCTCTCACATGGATAGGCAGAACATTCCATAAAAATTGAGCTCTATAGGAGAAAGCCCTGCCTCCAGCTGTTTGCTTAGAAATTCTAGGGACAATAAAGTGGCATGTGTTTTGTGACCGTAGCGTACGTGTAGGTATGTACGGCAGGACCAAATTGGAGAGATAGGTAGGAGCAAGCCCATGTAATGCTTTGTAAGTTAGCAGTAAAACCTTGAAATCAGCCCTAGCCTTAACAGGAAGCAAGTGTAGAGAGGCTAGCACTGGAGTCCTCTGTAGCTCAGCTGGTAGAGCACGGGGCTTGTAACGCCAAGGTAGTGGGTTCGATCCCCGGGACCACCCATACACAAAAATGTATGCACGCACGACTGTAAGTCGCTTTGGATAAAAGCGTCTGCTAAATGGCATATTATTATTGGTGGCTGAGTTATTATTATTATTATTATTATTAGAGTAATATGATCAAATTTTTTGTTACTTAGCTTCGGCTGGTGGAGGTCCTGTAGAACCATGTCCAGATAAAGCGTCCGGGGTGAAAAAGTTGAATGAAAAAGATTGAGCAAGTAAAAAATATAAAAATAACTAAGACGTTGGTAAAATGTGTTAAATGAAGATAGATTAAACGTTGTTTTTTTAAGTAAAAAACGTCAAGTTTGGCAGGTAGCCAAGCAGCAACAAACAGCGTAGCACGGAGACAAGTGACGCGCTCAAAACGGAAGGGACAAACCCCGTGTTCACTGTAAACGTGCTACGGTGACATCACCAGGCAATAAATGAGTTAATAGACTGATAAAAAAGAAGGTTAATCTTTTCCAGAGGGTCTCTGTGTTCCAAACCTCTCTTCCAATAACAGCTAGTTTTCAGTTTTCCCCTCCCCACTCAGAACACTCCCTGACAGTCCTAGTAACATTCTTGCTTTAGAAATGTATCTTTGCTAAGAAGCTATTTTTATTTTATTTTAGACTATTTTAATTGAAAACAATCATAGTAAGGTACTTAATTATTACCCAGAAATGATTTGACATTGAAATAATAACGGCTGCATTGGATTTTTAAATGTTATTGTGTTATCCTTGATGACTTTAAATACAGCTGAATTGTGTTTTTAAATTGTCCACAAATCTAATGAATAAACTATTTTCCTTTCCCACCTCACAGGGAGATCAACTTTAAGAACTTCACTCTGCTCCAGCTGAATGAGGAGTTCTCCCGGGGGCGTGGCCTGGATGTGGGTGCCAGGGCGTGGAAGGGAGGGAACGTTCTCCTTTTCTTCTGTGATGTCGACATCTACTTCACCGCTGACTTCCTCAACACCTGCCGACTCAACACTCAACCTGGTGAGTGAGGTTACTACACTTGACTGAACAAACCAACATCAGTGCTGTGTTCAGAGCGGGATGCTATATTTTACTATGGTTTTCTAACAACATGTTCAACTTCAAGTTTATTTAACATTGGTAATAAATACATTGGGAATCTTTTGCATATCTTTCTTCCTTAGGTAAAAAGGTGTTCTATCCCGTTCTGTTCAGCCAGTACAACCCAACCCTGATATACGGTAACCACGACCACATCCCTCCAGTGGAGCAGCAACTGGTAAGAAATCTGTTTTCACTGATGTCCTCTAAATGATTCTTCAGAAAGGTTAAGAGATACCACACACATGGTACAACAGCATGTTTTCTCACATTAAATTGGCCTGTTCTTAATTGCTCTGGTTTAATAGGTGATTAAAAAGGACACAGGATTCTGGAGAGACTTTGGCTTCGGAATGACATGCCAATACAAATCAGATTTCATCAACATAGGTAAATATCATGTTACCTCATCGCTGGTCAATTATGCCTTCATATTAATGGTAATGCAATGCAAATTGTGCTAAGAGAAACATATACAGTGCATTCGGAAAGTATTCAGACCCCTTTACTTTTTCCACATTCTTTATGTTACAGCCTTATTCTAAAATGGATTAAATAGTTTTTGTCCCCCTCAACAATCTACACACAATACCCCATAATGACAAAGCAAAAACAGGTTTTTAGAATTTAAAGAAAATTAAAATATAAAATAAAATTATGAAATATCACATTTACATAAGTATTCAGACTCTTTACTCAGTACTTTGTTGAAGCAGCGATTACAGCCTCGTCTTCTTGAGTATGACGTTACAAGCTTGGCACACCTGTATTTGGGGAGTTTCTCCCATTCTTCTCTGCAGATCCTCTCGGATGGATGGGGCGCATCGCTGCACAGCTATTTCCAGGTCTCTCCAGAGATGCTCGATCGGGTTCAAGTCCGGGCTCTGGCTGGGCCACTCAAGGGCATTCAGAGACTTGTCTCGAAGCCACTCCTGCGTTGTCTTGGCTGTGTGCTTAGGGTAATTGTCCTGTTGGAAGGTGAACCTTCATCCCAGTCTGAGGTCCTGAGCGCTCTGGAGCAGGTTTTCATCAAGGGTCTCTCTGTACTTTGCTCTGTTCATCTTTCCCTCGATCCTGACTAGTCTCCCAGTCCCTGCCGCTGAAAACATCCCCACAGCATGATGCTGCCACCATCATGCTTCCTCCAGATGTGAAGCTTGGCATTCAGGCCAAAGAGTTCAATCTTGGTTTCATCAGACCAGAGAATCTTGTTTCTCATGGTCTGAGAGTCCTTTAGGTGCCTTTTGGCAAACTCCAAGCGGGCTGTCATGTACAATTTACTGAGGAGTGGCTTCCGTCTGGCCACTCTACCATAAAGGCCTGATTGGTGGAGTGCTGCAGAGATGGTTGTACTTCTGGAAGGTTCTCCCATCTCCACAGAAGAACTCTGGAGCTCTGTCAGAGTGACCATCGGGTTCTTGGTCACCTCCCTGACCAAGGCCTTTCTCCCCCGATTGCTCAATTTGGCCGGGCGGCCAGCACTAGGAAGAGTCTTGGTGGTTCCAAACTTCTTCCATTTAAGAATGATGGAGGCCACTGTGTTCTTGGGGACCTTCAATGCTGCAGAAATTTTTTGGTACCCTTCTCCAGATCTGTACCTCGACACAATCCTGTCTCAGAGCTCTACGGACAATTCCTTCGACCTCATGGCTTGGTTTTTGCTCTGACATGCACTGTCAACTCTGTGTGCCTTTCCAAATCATGTCCAATCAATTTAATTTACCACAGGTGGACTCCAATCAAGTTGTAGAAACATTTCATGGATGATCAATGGAAACAGGATGCAACGGAACTCAATTTCGAGTCTCATAGCAAACGGTCTGAATACTTATGTAAATAAGGTATTTCTGTTTTATATTTTTTATAAATTAGCAAAAAATATAAAAACCTGTTTTTGCTTTGTCATTATGGGGTATTGTGTGATGTGGATTATTATTATTTTTTAAATCCATTTTAGAATAAGGCGGTAACGTAACAAAAAGTGGGAAAAGGGAAGGGGTCTGAATAATTTCCGAATGCACCGTATTTTCATTCATATCCAAACCATCTGCAATATCATTATGGATTCAGGCATATTGGCTCTCAGGACAGGTTTTGCCTGAATACCATTTTCCACCTCAGTCGAGGCCATTAGATGAAATCAGAGGCTATAAATTATGGTGGGAATAAGGACCGTCTCTGGACAGTGTCTACGTCCCAAATGGCAGAGAGAGAGAGAGAGAGAGAGAGAGACAGAGAGACAGAGAGACAGAGAGAAAATAAACAATGTGCTTCTCCCAGTGAGATGAAGAGAAGAGACAGAATGAGTTCAAACAGAGAGGATATTTTTAGGCCCCAGCACACAAACAATCGCTGATCATCGTTCTCAAAACAGAGAGGATATTTTTAGGCCCCAGCGCACAAACAATCGCTGATCATTGTTCTCAAAACAGAGAGGATTTTTTTAGGCCCCAGCGCACAAACAATCGCTGATCATGGTTCTCAAAACAGAGAGGATATTTTTAGGCCCCAGCACACAAACAATCGCTGATCATCGTTCTCAAAACAGAGAGGATATTTTTAGGCCCCAGCGCACAAACAATCGCTGATCATCGTTCTCAAAACAGAGAGGATTTTTTTAGGCCCCAGCGCACAAACAATCGCTGATCATCGTTCTCAAAACAGAGAGAATATTTTTAGGCCCCAGCGCACAAACAATCGCTGATCATCGTTCTCAAAACAGAGAGGATTTTTTTAGGCCCCAGCGCACAAACAATTGCTGATCATCGTTCTCAAAACAGAGATGATTTTTTTAGGCCCCAGCGCACAAACAATCGCTGATCATCGTTCTCAAAACAGAGATTATATTTTTAGGCCCCAGCGCACAAACAATCGCTGATCATCGTTCTCAAAACAGAGAGGATATTTTTAGGCCCCAGCTCACAAACAATCGCTGTTCATCGTTCTCAAAACTTGTCGTTGCACATCTCACATTTCAAGTGCATTGCAGATTTTGTGCCGATAAAATCAAACCTGTTTCAAAATATCGGAACGTCTGGGACTGCTCAAAGACGGGATTGGTAGCCCTCAGATTGCGTCTCTGAGCCGCTCACATTATACAAGCCTTAGGAACAGCCGCGCACCCCGAGTAGGCAATGACATGGGAATTTTGTCTCCGATCTCAAAAACTTGTCTGGGACAGCTAAATCGGGGCCAAAATTGTGTAGTGTACGCCAGGCTTTAGTTGTTTATTTTCTGTCAATCTTATTTTTCTGAGGACAAAGACTAGATTCGATGTCTTCAGTGTCTGAAACTGTCATTACTAAAACCTAGTGAAAGTGACAAACTGACACATTTTCATTTTCATCAAAAACTATTTTATATCAAAGGAGTGCATTTGATTTTACAGTCTGCACATACGCAGTTCGGCGCTACACAACCGTTAGACCCATTGACGTGTTTCTGCACATGCGCTTAGCTAGCTAACATCGCATAAAAGTGTGATTGGGGACCCAATGACGTGTCTCTGCGCATGAGCTTAGCTAGCTAACGTCGCCATGACATCGCCTAAAAGTGTGATCGGGGATTTCTATTGGAGAAGCAGTTTCTGTCTATGGTTGAGCACTGAGCAGTCTGCAGTCAAAGAGAGAAAAAGGAAGAAAAAACTAAACATGATTACCAGTGTCACCTAGGGCATGAGGAGGATGTAGCCCAGATAGTTTGAAAGAACTGACGTCAGCATCTTACTTCCTCTGAAAGTCATGTTAGGCAGAGATACTCTATAATGACGGGATGGTCTTGTCTCTGCCCTAACAATGGGAGTTGTTGTCACAAATGTGGAAAGGCAGGCGGGAGGAGGTGAGATCAGGTGGGAACGTTCTAGCCAATGAAAGGGCAGATATGCGTGTGAACAACAGACACAACTCTTGAGATAAAATAGTTGTTTCCAAAGTTGCAGAGATGCCACGTGCGTCCACTTATATCAGTACATTCGTAACAACCTAAACATTACAAAACTTCTATTAGATAAAATAAGCCTCACTTAGCAAATTAGCAACAAAAAAATGTTGTTTACCAAATCCGACCCTCTCTCATTAAACTCCGTACAAAAAATCTTAACTTGGTCTGCTTATGGCTGTATTCTGGCATGGACAGATTTTGACGGGAGTGGAGCCTCTCGCTTTGCCTCTTCCTGTCTGAGTTTGTGCATATTCTGAGGTTCTATCCCAACAGCTCATCACTCCACTGCTGTCATAGCAACATACCCCAGACATTATGCATGTAGAGAAAACTGGTAGAACTCATCACAACAAACCGGATATGTTTTTGCATTAACATATGAATTTAACAAGTTGTCATCATGACAAAAACAGAACCCTGCCATCAGGATTTGACCTCTGACCCCTGTTTGACCTGATCAATCAATCAGGGGCATAGTTCAGTGGGCAAATGTTGTGCAATGTCGCAAATAGAAATGTAATGAATAGAGCTGGCATGCTATTTTTTTTTTACATTCTACATTTAAGAGAGGCTTAATTGATTTTCCACATTACATATTTCTATATGAACGCTCCACAACGTCCTACTGAACCCACCCCTGATCTCTGTTGGCCCTCCTCTGTTATACAGTATATGTGCAGTGAGTTGATGAGTTCATGTTGTCCCTCCTCCAGGTGGTTTCGACGTGGACATAAAAGGCTGGGGCGGCGAGGACGTGCACCTTTACAGGAAATACCTTCACAGCAACCTGCTGGTGGTGCGGTCCCCGTCTAGGGGCCTCTTCCACCTGTGGCACGAAAAGCACTGCGCGGACGAGCTGCCCCCGGAACAGTACAGGATGTGCATGCAGTCCAAGGCCATGAACGAGGCCTCGCATGGCCAGCTGGGGATGCTCTTCTTCCGACACGAGATTGAGGCACACCTGCGCAAGCAGAAACCCCAGAGGCCAAACCCTGCCAAGAAGACATGATGAAGACATGATGAGGGAGTCACACAGGACTCTAGACTACAGGAGGAGGGCATGACAGAATGACAGTCAGAGACAGTGAGGGGGAAACAACAACAGAACAGAGATCTATTGTTATGAACTGATGACATAACAATACTGACTCACTATGGAGAAAAAACACTCCAATATGTCCTCCGATGCCAAAACAGACATAAAAAAGACACCTGTCGTAACTTGAAGAAGTGCAAGCACTGTAAAGACAACAGTGAGAGTCAAAAGGAGCAGCAGAAAGACTTGACTGCTCCGCTGTGTTTTGGTTTAAAATCATGTTGACTGACTGACAGCTGGTTTTGAGAATCATGATGAGGCATCTGCTGATATTTCTTGAAGAAGGCTAGATAAAGACTATAACTAGATTTTCCTGTAGCCTATTAGAGACACCTTGTGGACTGGAAGAGAACAGCATGACTGTGAATGGAATGAGGACACTCTAAAGCTGAAGTCATGTAAACAGGTCACTTGACTCTACTCAGTACTGATGGTCAATCAATAAATTAAAACAGGCATTACTGAGGGTTATGTAGAGACACAATGACAACAATGGAGGGACATGGAAGCTGTTAGATATTAATTATTTCTCAAGCTCCACAGAATCATTATACAGATGTAGTATCCTAATTTGATCACTCCTTTGTTGCTGAGAATTTTCCTGCACTGCAGCAAATGCAGATGAGCTTTGTGAGTTACATAAATTCACTGAAAACCCAAACTCTAGCCCTGTTTATACCTGGTGCTAACATGGGTCCTTTGTGCACAATCAGAATGTGGACAAGATCAGGACAAAGGACGCAAGTTAGAACCAGGTATAAACGGGGTTAATACACGGTTATATTAACAGTATTGCACTTTTCATGTAGCCTACTTTTGGCCAGCTGATAGCCAAACCACTGATCAAGCAACATTATGGACTAAACGTTGCTGCAGGATTCTTTTGCTGTGACAACACAGGTCAAATGAATATCCTACATCTATAGTGCTCTGCTTTTTCATGAGTTTAACTAATCCTACAAGTGCTTGTATGTGCTTTTTTTATATATATCATCAATAAACAAAACAGTGTCGTTTGAAGGGTGTCGTTTGAAGGTTCAAAATAAATATACTGAATTTTTTGCCCAGTATTATTATGGTTTGCTGTTTGAACAGGAAGCTATGAGGCATAGGGAAGATGTTATGGTCCTAAGAGAAAACATCGATACAGTGTCCAAGATGTTTCTCAATGTTGTGATATTAAGAGATCATTTGACTATTCTAGATAGTCTTTGTTTTGTGTATGGGCTAACATTGTGCAAATAATATATTATAATAGATAGATTACACTTCTATTCCATAATTAAGTTATAAACACAGTGTTAAAATGGTAGAACGGTCTTCACTTTCTATCAGAACTTTTAATGTTGGAGAAAAAAAATTGCTCCAAAAATGCTTATTTATTATTTAACAATGTTGTTAGCTGTACCTACTCTTCCTTAGAAGCTTAAATGACGATGGCTTGACACAAGTCTAAATGAGCCAAATGAAGTTTAGAGGTAGTAGAACGCTTCCATGTCTATAGAGCGGTATAAGCTAGGAATGGGCCAGTATAGGCAGTCCATCCACAGAGCAATATAGGCCAGGGGATGGGAAGGTTAAGAAAAGGCCAGTATGAAAGTGCAAATGAAGACAATCTGAAATGGTTAGAAAAGGAAAGTTAGTGGCCTCTGATATTTGAAAGTGACACATTGTTTTTATGTTATCCAGGTGGATTTCAACTGAGAGTATTTCTTAGAGATGTAGCCTATCGATGGTTAAGTGCAGTATTATAGATGAATACATTTTCAGTGAGTGACAATGACCTTATGCCATTTCACTTATTTGTCTTAAATGTCAGCTCTCCAAATTGAGTTTTAACTATATATTGAGGTGTTTGATTACATTCCTCATGAGTATTTCACATGGAAGAACTCATATTAACCTACATTTGTGTTGGATCCCCAAAGCCTGTAAAAAGAGTAATGAGCACACTCTTTTTAATTAATGTTTTATTGTTTGTTTTTATTGTTTCATGAAAGGATACTTATTTCTGTTAATAATAAATATAACTTTCCTGATGATGTTCTTGATTGATTCTCAATGCATACCTTTTTTTCCCTTTAAATTATTCTGTTTAAAGTTTTGCCTTCAATTGAAATAAACTTTTATTCATTTTGAGACCCTTGTAATAGTTTAAAATAAAGAAAAAAAAATATTTTCTGGTCTGATGCTTCTTCCCAGATGTTATTTGACTCTTGCAAAAAATGCAGTAGTCTCTAATCTACTTTATTCTACTTTGTTCTAGTCTGTACTCATAGAAAAAAGGGTTATTTGGGGTTCTATATAGAACCTTTTGGTTCTTTGGAAGAGATTAAAGCTGCAATAAGTAACTTTTTTAGGCGATCCTACCAAATTCATATAGAAATATTAGTTATTATTACGAATTCCCTGCCGGTGACTGTTATTAGCACCTCACAACCCAAAGCTGCACATTCCACTCCCCATCCCTCACTACCGGAGCCTGAGAGTCTAGGGGGTACCATAAACCTGCCTCTCAAACTCTCACTGACCTATGCCCTGATAGGTTGCTAGGGAGGTTACTAGGGGGCCGGACATCTGCCCATCCTCTTGACTCTGCAGGTCACACAATACTTACAGTCTCCCTCAAGCAGTGGCAGAGAGCAACATCTCTGTCTCTCCCCATCAACAACTGGACAATCATATATCTCTGGACTTGTGGGAAGGAGTGCGTGGCCAAAGTGTGTTGTGTAACATTTGTATATTGTTCTTCATAGTTAGTTACTACTATTGCAGATGGTATGTTGCCCCTCTGAGTTTACTGTGTTGTGTAATGCTCTGCAGGTGGCATATACAATCTATACAGTTCCTTGACATTTATTACTGCTATATTCTGTAAGATTCTGTATCTGTGCCCTGGTGTATTCATTGGGTATGTGTGTATTCTTTACCTCTGTTTCTGTCCATTACAGAACCACTACCATTCCACTACTATTCCACTACCATTCCACTACTATTCCACTACCATTCCACTACTATTCCACTACTATTCCACTACCATTCCACTACTATTCCACTACCATTCCACTACTATTCCACTACCATTCCACTACTATTCCACTACCATTCCACTACCATTCCACCACCATTGCACTACCATTCCACTACCATTCCACTACTATTCCACTACCTTTCCCACTTTTCATCCCCATGTTCTTCTTCCTCAGAGTGTTTAAATAAAGTTCCTGTGTGTGTTAACTCTTGGGCTGTTTTATTCCCTTCTAACCGGGGGCGGTGTCAGTGGGTCACAAACCAGTAAAATATGTAGAGCCGGGTCGCTCGCTTTCAGTTATAGATCTGTCATTGTCATTGAAAGCAAGTCTAAGAAGCGGTAGATCTGTTCTATGTGTGTTATTTCTATGCTTCCCGTTCTTAAGTTTTGTTTTTGCGTCTTTTACTTTCGGTTTTATACACCAGTTTCAAACAGCTGAAAATACAATATTTTTGGTTATGGAAAATATATTTCCAAGCGGTTCAGATGGTACAATGGTTCTCTACACTATCCATGCTTATTTTGTCACATAAACAGAAATTGGGCGAACTATTAGAATTTTAGCAACCAGGAAATGGCGGAGGGATTTCTGCATAGTGCATCTTTAATGAACCCTTTATTTAAAAGATGTTATACCCAGTGAAGGCATTGAGGGTTCAAGCCCTATCCCAGAGTGTAATGGGGATTTTAGAAATCAACAGCTAACAAAAGCTAACCCAGTCACGTCAAACTCTGAAATGGCAGATAACATTCCCTTTTAATTTGTTTTAGCTCTTTTCCATTGACATTTACAGTGAGGGAAAAAAAGTATTTGATCCCCTGCTGATTTTGTATGTTTGCCCACTGACAAAGAAATGATCAGTCTATAATTTTAATGGTAGGTTTATTTGAACAGCGAGAGACAGAATAACAAAATAATTTTTTTTTTAAAAAAGCATTAAAAAAAGTATATATAAATTGATTTGCATTTTAATGAGGGAAATAAGTATTTGACCCCCTCTCAATCAGAAAGATTTCTGGCTCCCAGGTGTCTTTTATACAGGTAACGAGCTGAGATTAGGAGCACACTCTTAAAGGGAGTGCTCCTAATCTCAGCCTGTTACCTGTATAAAAGATACCTGTCCACAGAAGCAATCAATCAATCAGATTCCAAACTCTCCACCATGGCCAAGACCAAAGAGCTCTCCAAGGATGTCAGGGACAAGATTGTAGACCTACACAAGGCTGGAATGGGCTACAAGACCATCGCCAAGCAGCTTGGTGAGAAGGTGACAACAGTTGGTGCGATTATTCGCAAATGGAAGAAACACAAAATAACTGTAAATCTCCCTTGGCCTGGGGCTCCATGCAAGATCTCACCTCATGGAGTTGCAATGATCATGAGAACGGTGAGGAATCAGCCCCGAACTACATGGGAGGATTTTGTCAATGATCTCAAGGCAGCTGGGACCATAGTCACCAAGAAAACAATTGGTAACACACTACGCCGTGAAGGACTGAAATCCTGCAGCGCCCGCAAGGTCCCCCTGCTCAAGAAAGCACATATACAGGGACGTCTGAAGTTTGCCAATGAACATCTGAATGATTCAGAGGAGAACTGGGTGAAAGTGTTGTGGTCAGATGAGACCAAAATGGAGCTCTTTGGCATCAACTCAACTCGCCGTGTTTGGAGGAGGAGGAATGCTGCCTATGACCCCAAGAACACCATCCCCACCGTCAAACATGGAGGTGGAAACATTATGCTTTGGGGGTGTTTTTCTGCTAAGGGGACAGGACAACTTCACTGCATCAAAGGGACGATGGACGGGGCCATATACTGTCAAATCTTGGGTGAGAACCTCCTTCCCTCAGCCAGGGCATTGAAAATGGGTCGTGGATGGGTATTCCAGCATGACAATGACCCAAAACACATGGCCAAGGCAACAAAGGAGTGGCTCAAGAAGAAGCACATTAAGGTCCTGGAGTGGCCTAGCCAGTCTCCAGACCTTAATCCCATAGAAAATCTGTGGAGGGAGCTGAAGGTTCGAGTTGCCAAACGTCACCCTCGAAACCTTACTGACTTGGAGAAGATCTGCAAAGAGGAGTGGAGCAAAATCCCTCCTGAAATGTGTGCAAACCTGGTGGCCAACTACAAGAAACGTCTGACCTCTGTGATTGCCAACAAGGGTTTTGCTACAAAGTACTAAGTCATGTTTTGCAGAGGGGTCAAATACTTATTTCCCTCATTAAAATTGAAATACATTTATAACATTTTTGACATGCATTATTCTGGATTTTTGTTGTTGTTATTCTGTCTCTCACTGTTCAAATAAATCTACCATTAAAATTATAGACTGATCATGTCTTTGTCAGTGGGCAAACGTACAAAATCAGCAGGGGATCAAATACTTCCCTCACTATATATCCATATTAATGATGCTGCCTCATGATTTCGCCTGGTCAGAAAAATGGCTAGCTGATGTCCGACACATTAGCTCTCTATGGCAAGGGGAAGACCGAATTCATATTTTGCAACATTGTTGCCGAGGTCTGAGTGGCAAACAGCAAGTTCATACGAACCTGTGCTGTTGCAAACTAAATGCTAGCTAGAAGCAAGAGGAAATCATGTGTTTAATATAAGCATACAATATATTTTTTAAAGGGGTTCTATATTGAGCCCCACAGTGGACACGTCAAAATACCCATAAAACCTAGCGGTCAAACATAGAAATGGTTCCTATAGTTATTTTACCATTCATTTTATCCATTGTGGATTTTAGAAGCACTTCAAATAACGGCTGTTTTGTGTAGACTAACCCTGAAGTGACGTTTTGATAACTGTGTAAATCTCTCTTGGACAAGGTGACTTTTTTTTAAATCTATACAGTGGGGGAAAAAAGTATTTAGTCAGCCACCAATTGTGCAAGTTCTCCCACTTAAAAAGATGAGAGAGGCCTGTAATTTTCATCATAGGTACACGTCAACTATGACAGACAAAATGAGGGAAAAAAATCCAGAAAATCACATTGTAGGATTTTTTATGAATTTATTTGCAAATTATGGTGGAAAATAAGTATTTGGTCAATAACAAAAGTTTCTCAATACTTTGTTATATACCCTTTGTTGGCAATGACACAGGTCAAACGTTTTCTGTAAGTCTTCACAAGGTTTTCACACACTGTTGCTGGTATTTTGGCCCATTCCTCCATGCAGATCTCCTCTAGAGCAGTGATGTTTTGGGGCTGTCACTGGGCAACACGGACTTTCAACTCCCTCCAAAGATTTCCTATGGGGTTGAGATCTGGAGACTGGCTAGAGCCACTCCAGGACCTTGAAATGCTTCTTACGAAGCCACTCCTTCGTTGCCCGGGCGGTGTGTTTGGGATCATTGTCATGCTGAAAGACCCAGCCACGTTTCATCTTCAATGCCCTTGCTGATGGAAGGAGGTTTTCACTCAAAATCTCACGATACATGGCCCCATTCATTCTTTCCTTTACACGGATCAGTCGTCCTGGTCCCTTTGCAGAAAAACAGCCCCAAAGCATGATGTTTCCACCCCCATGCTTCACAGTAGGTATGGTGTTCTTTGGATGCAACTCAGCATTCTTTGTCCTCCAAACACGACGAGTTGAGTTTTTACCAAGAAGTTCTATTTTGGTTTCATCTGACAATATGACATTCTCCCAATCCTCTTCTGGATCATCCAAATGCACTCTAGCAAACTTCAGACGGGCCTGGACATGTACTGGCTTAAGCAGGGGGGACACGTCTGGCACTGCAGGATTTGAGTCCCTGGCGGCGTAGTGTGTTACTGATGGTAGGTTTTGTTACTTTGGTCCCAGCTCTCTGCAGGTCATTCACTAGGTCCCCCCGTGTGGTTCTGGGATTTTTGCTCACCGTTCTTGTGATCATTTTGACCCCACGGGGTGAGATCTTGCGTGGAGCCCCAGATCGAGGGAGATTATCAGTGGTTTTGTATGTCTTCCATTTCCTAATAATTGCTCCCACAGTTGAATTCTTCAAACCAAGCTGCTTACCTATTGCAGATTCAGTCTTCCCAGCCTGGTGCAGGTCTACAATTTTGTTTCTGGTGTCCTTTGACAGCTCTTTGGTCTTGGCCATAGTGGAGTTTGGAGTGTGACTGTTTGAGGTTGTGGACAGGTGTCTTTTATACTGATAACGTTCAAACAGGTGCCATTAATACAGGTAATGAGTGGAGGACAGAGGAGCCTCTTAAAGAAGAAGTTACAGGTCTGTGAGAGCCAGAAATCTTGCTTGTTTGTAGGTGACCAAATACTTATTTTCCACCATAATTTGCAAATAAATTCATTAAAAATCCTACAATGTGATTTTCTGGATTTTTTAAAATCAATTTGTCTGTCATAGTTGACGTGTACCTATGATGAAAATTACAGGCCTCTCTCATCTTTTTAAGTGGGAGAACTTGCACAATTGGTGGCTGACTAAATACTTGTTTTACCCCACTGTATATTCGGCTCTATTTACTCTCAGATTCGAAAATGCTAATTAGCATCAACGTAGAAATCTCTGCAAGCTCCTGCACATCATCTCTAGCTGACACCTTCGCTGTCAGATAGCTAGCTACTAGCTACCTTGATCCAAAACGAAATATATATTGAACTGTATATTGCTGTTCCATATTTTATTAAACTAATATTTGTCTTATTTATGCATTTGGTATTGTGTATTGTACAGAATACTATCCTAGTAGCAGTCAGATATGTATAATGTGCCATTAATTCTAGGCTAGTTTTTTGCAAATACGCTATATAGCTAACTACCTACCTAGATGATATTAGCAACATACTTTACCCTCTTCTCCTTCAGCCAGTGGTCTTTATTTAATCCCTTATCATTTCTGCCAACTGTATGAACAAGGTGAAATCTATTTCAATTATGGTGTCAGAATGCACTGCTGTATTAGTGAGTTACAAATGGAAAAAAATTTGATGTAAGGTAGATTTGATTTAAAATACTTTGTCAACTCCAGTAGAATGAGAAACACACTTAAGACTCAAAACAAGGAAGCCATGCCTAAACGCAGCTCTATCAACACCCTTCTTGTCAATTTAACAGGTCCATGTTGCTGCTGTCAATTTAACAGGTCCATGTTGCTGCTGTCAATTGTGAGCAGCACATTTACCACTGCATTCAGTCTAAACCCCAGAATAAGCAGGAGGACAGCTTTACACAGGTGAAAAAAAAGGTAGCAAAAACAGTACACCACAACACCTTTAAACGTGTTACTGAGTCTAGATGTTATCAAATCAGGAGAAGAACAAGTGAAGGAAGCAGCATAGGGAAGATGGGTGAAGGTAGGGTGGGTTTATAGAGAAAAGATGGAGAGTTCCAAAGTGTCCAAAAGCTAAGGGACCATTGGGTATAAAAGGCATAGTGTGGAATAAGGGGTAGCTAAAGAGATGGTTGGCCATGGAATAAACATAAAATGGGGTGCTGGTGTGCTTCTGCACCCCTTTTAGGTTGTGGTCACAAATATCCGGCCCATGTCCAGTCATACTCGGGGTCTCAGCGTGTCCCTCGACGTCATTCCGTCTCAGTTGCAGCATTAAAATAATGGTCATTGTGTGTCTGAATCACAACATTAAAGACAATGAGTGATCACAGCATTTCCACAAATTGAGCCATAGACAATAAAACTTAGCATTGAGGACAGCATTTAGTTGACAACGTGGTGGTTAACATTATGGCTACCTTGTGTGATGATGGAAGAATCTTACCCCAGCTGTAGGTTCATTTGAGTGTGTGTGGTCACTTAGGCCTGCACATCAACCAGGACTGGGACCATTGGAGACTTGGGATGCCTGCACATCAACCAGTACTGGGACCATTGGAGACTTGGGATGCCTGCACATCGACCAGTACTGGGACCATTGGAGACCTCACCTGCCAAAGCTAGCAAGGCTACCCCTAAGGGCAAGGCTGCTGCAGCAGCAGCCATCATCCAGGTGGAGGATGAGAATACAGGTGCCATAGAGAACATCATAGTGAAGAATGAGCCAGAGGCTGAGCAGGCTGCCATAGAGGTGGTGGTTGAGCAGTCAGAGGAGGCAGAGGCAGGGGTGGCGCTGCCTGTAGCAGAGGTTGCGTCCAACGGAGATCTCACCCCTGAGATGATCCTCAGCATGATGGACCGGTGATCTAGCCCACACAGACAGCTCAAGGACTTCCCCCCTTCTCTCAACATTTCCCTTCAAGTCCACCCTCTTCATATGATCTGCCATATTACAAACCACTCCGCTTTACTCTTTATTTTCATAATTTGTTTTTAACAAATCTGTGTTTCTTTTCACTCTCAAACCCACATCCTTCCATGCATTCACTGTAACAGTTTAAGTTCCAATTGCTTTGGTCTGGGGCGGCAGGTAGCTTAGTGGGTAAGAGCGTTGTGCCAGTAACCGAAAGGTCGCTGGTTCTAATCCCCGAGCCGACTAGGTGAAAAATCTGTCGATGTGCCCTTAAGGCACTTAACCCTAATTGCTCCTGTAAGTCGCTCTGGATAAGAGCGTCTTCTAAATGACTAAAATGTAAATGTAAAAATGAGACATGGGATGCCTGCACATCAACCAGTACTGGGACCATTGGAGACTTGGGATGCCTGCACATCAACCAGTACTGGGACCATTGGAGACTTGGGATGCCTGCACATCAACCAGTACTGGGACCATTGGAGACTTGGGATGCCTGCACATCAACCAGTACTGGGACCATTGGAGACTTGGGATGCCTGCACATCAACCAGTACTGGGACCATTGGAGACTTGGGATGCCTGCACATCAACCAGTACTGGGACCATTGGAGACTTGGGATGCCTGCACATCAACCAGTACTGGGACCATTGGAGACTTGGGATGCCTGCACATCAACCAGTACTGGGACCATTGGAGACTTGGGATGCTTGCTCTCAAAGTGCTGCTTGAGTGTCTTCAGGTCTGCATCTATAAAGGTCAAGTACAAAATGGAAGAAGTTAACAATCTGTGGCTTAGATTGAATTCAAAGTTGACAAATGATAAACTAAGCAATACGATGCAACAAACTACTACACATATGAAAGACTGTACCGCACAGGCCAGTACAATAGCCTACACAAGGAGAGGAACCTAATGACACATACAGTACCTAACCAATACTACTCACCCGACAGACAGTGCAGGTGTGAACCAGTGCTGCAGTCTTCTGGTTCTCAGCTGCTTCCTTCTTCTTAGCAGCCACCATGGCATCAGTCAACAAGTTCAACTTGAGAGTGGAGCATGCGTTATATATCAATACCCCCATCTCCAATTGTACTCAGAGTACAGAATTATGACTTAAACAGGTGCACAGCTCCAGATCTGAATGGCAGGAGTGTGTATAAGCTTTTGTTCCAGCCCAGCCCACAACTGATTACAAATCATAGCCTATCGCCGTTAACATTAACATTGAGTGATTCGAATATTGAGAGTTCCAATATATTTCAGGTAACTTGCACCTTCCCACCTGCCACAGCAGACACTTCCAGTACTCAGTTCCAGTTGGTACTGTGGGTCTCTCTACTCTCTACTCTGGCACACGTACATCTACAGTGTGAACCACTCAACAAATTCAAACATAGAAAACAGGATGCACCTGAGCTCAATTTAGAGTCTCATAGGTTAACAGAGGTTAACTGCCTTGTTCAAGGGCAGAACGGCAGATTTTTCCACCTTGCTGGCTCAAGGATTCAAACCAGCAACCACTAGGCCGCCCCAGTACAGTATATACATATAAAGTGGGTAAAACAGTATGGAAACATTATTGTCTCAGGTTCTTGTTTCTTACTGTCACCTTTGTCTATCCTCTTCTGTTATGGCCTGTTCTGTTCTTCTGGTGTCTCTCTCCATCACCTGTTCTTCTGTTGCTGTCTTTGTGTTTTATCTTGTGTCTCTCTCTATCATATCCTACTCTTCTGTTGCTGTCTCTGAGTCTTGTCTGGTGTGTCTCTGGTTTTGCAGTCCAAAATGGTCAAGGGGATACTGGGGTCGCTTAACTTGTTTTGGGCCTGTGTCTGGGTCACCTAAATCATCTTCTTCTCTACCATTTGCCCAGGCTGCTGCTGTTCTAAGTGCTCCACTGGCCTGCTGTTGTCATCTATCCTCCTCCTTGGCTCATCTGAAAGGTAGCAAGGTAGAGGTGCAACATATTATTAGTTCATTTTAAAGGGTGACTGCACTCGTTTTAGATTTGGTTCATTAAGAATTGCTGGTTGAGAAAATAGTAAAAATAAAGAAAAACCCTTGAATGAGTATACTGACACGACCAGGGCAACTCAACTGTAGAGAAAAATTCAAGTGTCCACATAAAAGCGCAACACAACTCCAAACATGACAGGTAAGAAGCTACATAGCCCCTAGCCTATATGAATATAAAGAGACATGAGACAAAAAATGACCTCTATGATTCATTTCATTTAATCAGTTCTACCAGCTAATATGAGATTTTTAGATTACATAATATTTGAGGACACCTACAATCTAACCACAAAGCTGGCCATCTTTTTCCATCTATTTCTGTCTGCCCTCCCCCTTCCCTTCTAAGTTCAAGTTCATGTTTGTTTATTTGTTATATACACATGATATTTGGAGTACACAGTGCATTGAAACGCTTACTTGCAGGTTCATCTCTCGACAACTATAGAAAAAGTAAGTAGCTAAGTGAAAAAAAAGAGTAATCCAAATAAAAGCGCAATGAAATAATTTCACCTATTTATTAATGAGCAGGTTATTTTTTATTTTTTACAAATAGTTACATAGCCTATATGGAAATAACAGACATGAGACAAGCATGTTTACCTGTAGAATGGAATAAGTTATAATTCATTTAATTTAGTCAGTTCTACAACCTCAACATTGCTAATTTTAAACATGGTTAAATATAATGTTGTAGTAAAGTTCAGCTTCAGTCCACAGGTGGGCACTGTGTCACTGTCAGAAGATATGTGCTTCAGTCAGAAATCGTTCTTTCATTTCTTCAGTCTCAGCTAGCTAACCAGCCAGTAGCTACCGAAGTGGTTAGCCAGCCAAGCTAGCTAGAGAAACGAAACCCATCAAATACATTTGCTGGAAATAAACACTTTTCTTGATATCATGACTTCTATCTCCAGGGGCTTCTTGCAGTACCTGCTACTGCCTAGCGCAGTATATTCTATTGTTTATTTTTGTCATTAAAATTAGTCAGTAAAAACGATATATATATATATATATATATATATATATATATACTGCATAGTGCAAGTGATGTGTGGTTATGGAAACTCATATCATACTGAAATCAAAATGTTCTGGGCTGAAGCCCCGGAATCCCAAGCCTAATGACACCACTAGGTGAGTTCCATTCCTGACAGGCTGATCAGATTCAATTTCAGGATCTGCCTTGTAGGCTGTTTCAGTTTAGTAGACTTTGGCTAATTTAATTATTGCACACTATCAGTTCACAGAGTAGGCGTTCCCCAACGGAAATATGCAAATGCATGCTATAACGCGCCAATAGGATCTTGCTAGCTCGTGCATGGCTCTGCCCTCCTCCTTGCTTGTTCTGCCCACTATGGCTCATTAAATTTTTCTTATCTCAGAAATTCATTTGCATGGTTAGTTTTAGCCTAATGTTAGCTAGCAAACTAACATTGAACCTAGTTTGGTAGCTTTAGCTAGCTATGACAATCGGTTTGTATTACTAGTACTCTATGGGTTGGGATTATGGTTCATTGTTTAGCTAGCTACCTACATGTCTAAACAAAAGACTCCACTTCGCCAGATGATTACATGATTGACAAAGTTAGCCAGGTGTGTCTGGCGGTGATTACGGCCATCTATTGTATAATAATGCTCAAATATTTGTATCTGGAATTTCAGCATCAGTAGAACACGCCTGACTCTCCTCCACCAGTCATACAAGGAGAATGATCTAATGGCTCCCATCAAAAGGAGAGCCGGCCAAAACAAGCACAGGTTACACCTGAAGCATGAGGACTTGCAGCAAGTTGTTAACTTCATCAACAACTATGCAGTGGATACTGCAATAGTATTACCAGGACACAAACACTTTGGTGGAAAGCTGCTGCCATCTCATGTGACAAAAGCAGCGGTATGGCATCTCTACAAGGAATCTGTTACGGATACAGGTATCCTGTGTCTTTTTCCTCTTCTTCTGCCCTAATCACAGGTGTCCTGTATGTTCCTGATTGGTGGTCGTTGGGGTGTCTGCTGATTGCTGAGGTGGACCAATCAGTGGACATTCCTCTGCATTGCACCACCTGTTTCTGGTTTTTCAATCACACATCCCATTGTTTAAAAGCCGGTCAGTTGTGTTTGTTGTTAGAGACTATTTTCTGTATGTGAGTATGGATACTGTGGTGTTTTGTGTACTCACTCATTTGCTGGTTACTCTGTTTGGCAACTTTGTTAGAGACTATTTTCCGTATGTGAGTATGGATACTGTGGTGTTTTGTGTACTCACTCATTTTCTGGTTACTCTGTTTGGTAACTTTGTTGTGTGTTTCTGGGAAAGGGGAATTTAAGCAAGTTGCCCTTGGGCGTACATCACCCGTAGAAAGAACTGTCTAAAAACACTAGTTAGACCTGAGCGGACCACCCACTGTAATTTTTGTATGATTTAGCAGTAGATTAGCGGTTCTTGAGGCAGGCAAGATCAGTTTAGGGGTGTTTTACACTATTGTTTCATTTCTTGGGTCCTGCTCAGCCCTTTTTCCCAAACCTTTACCGTGTGTTCAAAAATAAACCAGAAACAGGCTCTCCAAATATAGATTCCCTTGTTCATGCGTGTTGTGGACGAACCAGTTCATCACAGGGGGCGAGTTCTCAGTCATCCGGACTATCTGCAGTGCCTCTAAGCACATTCTCATGACTCCCTACTAACACACGTCATACATTGCTGCTACTATTTATTTTTTTTATCCTGCTGCTCAGCCACTTTACCCCTTATTGTCTATCACTGATATCGTTATTGATATTGTTCTTGTACAAACTGTATATTTTGTTCTTTCTCTACTGGCATTGACACTTTTTGTTCTTTAAAAAAATATATACTGACACTTTCTATTTTTGATGTTGCTACTATGCAAATGTTACCATTTCACTGTACCGTTTACACCTTCTGTAGAGAGCCATTCACTTAGCAAGATGTGGCTGGGGGTTCTAGCATTTCTTTCACATGACCCATCAATTTAGAGAAGTGTGTCTGGGTAAGTATCATCTAATATTTTTATCTGGACACTTTCTGTTTTTGATATTGCTACTATGCAAGTAACCATTCCACTGTACCGTTTACACCTTGTGTATCCTGTGCATGTGACAAATAAACGTTGATTTTATTTGATATAGTGTGTGTTTACCAGAGACGGTAATGTGAAGAACAACATGACCTGCATCAAAGTCCGATTAGGATATAGGCCAAGGACTAGATAGTGTATTTTTATTGTAGGCTACTACTTTTAGTCTGAAAAGCTTTGGTTGTTTACTACACTTCTCACTCTGTTTAGCACATGGCCTCACATGTGGATCCTTAAAGAGATGGGTGGGGTTTAGGCTTAAGAGGGTGTGAGCGATGCTGAATGGGTGTAGACAAAGAGCTCTCCAGTAGGTGTACCAAAACATTCAAGGGCCATTTTCTCAAAAGTGGGGTTACAAGTTAATCAACTTTCAAAGCAGAATTACTTTCCAATTGTTCTTGAAATGTAGTGTAGGATATACCATTTTGTAGCTCTGAGTCTACTTTTATCCAATGTATAAAAAATACTATTTCAAATGTTGCTACATAAGACCGAATTGAGGTGGTCAGTCACATTTGTTCATATTTGAGACCACAGCCTGTTTCAATCTTGGTTTAGTTATAAAAATCTTTGACTCTGTGGTATTCTTCTTCTTTGGGATTATGGCAGTCCGCAAACAAATATTATAGGTGTATGCCCCCACCTACTGTATTGCCTGTGTATCAGCCACAGCTGTAGTATGAATTCATTAAACTTTGTGAAAAATTGCCCAACAGTACCAACTAACCCTGAACCCATTAAAACCTCACCACTACTTTGGCCTGATCCTACTCCAGGCCAGCAGCCTGGGAGGAAGGGACACTATCGTTCAAAATGTCTTGTAACTCTTCTGCAGTAAAGTCCTGTACACCCAAGTACTTCTCTGCAGCTGCCACCACAACATCTATCCTCTGTGATTTACGTTCCAATCCTGCGGTACAATTGACCATCATGGCCATGAATGCCAAAAAACCAACCTTACTGAAGCACGTTATTCCTATCATTCTCTATTGACCTCGGCCTACTTACAGGGATCTTCTTAGGATCCCTCACCCTGGACCCATCTTCCTCTACTACTCTCTTCACTGCCTCAACATACGACACCTTCTGCCCTACTCTGATCCTGGCAACCTCAACCTGCCTGTCTCTCACCGGACACCTCTTATCTCCGGCACCATGGGTACCCCTACAGTTTACACAACCAACTTTTTCCACCGATACTACATATTCCTTTGTCTCATGTCCTCCTGCATACTTCTCACATCTAGGAATCTCCCTCCTACACACTGCTGCCACATGACCATATGCTTGACACCTAAAACACCGTAATGGATTCGGGACAAAAGCTCTCACGGGATAACTGACACATCCGAACTTGACTTAATCTGGTAAAGACTATAGGGCGGCGCACAAGTGGGCCAGCGTTGGGTTAGGGGAGGGTTTGGCCGGGTGGGGGGGTTTACTTGGCTCATCGTGCTCTAGCGACTCCTTGTGGCAGGCCGGGCGCCTGCAGGCTGACCCGGTCGTCAGTTGAACGGTGTTGCGCACATTGGTGCGGCTGGCTTCCGGGTTAAGCGGGAGGGTGTTAAGAAGCGCGGTTTGGTGGGTCATGTTTCAGAGGACGCATGACTCGACCTTCGCCTCCCGACCCGTTGGGTAGTTACAGCGATGAGACAAGATCGAAATTAGGGAGAAAAAGGGGGTAAAAAACAATCTCAGTAGTACAGAGTGTATTCTCTGTTCACCACGCTCTCCACCGGGTCTGCGTTGCACCAAACTGCGGGCGTCACAGGCAGGGGAATCTTCAACTTCAGTTGATCCGGTGTCAATGCTTAATATCACTCCTTTCAACGGCGCCCTGCTCCGGAAAGGAAAGCAAGTCACAGTTCTTGTCCCCAGTCGCGTGGTGCGGAGCGCACACTCCCTCTTAACGGCAGAAACACGCTCCCTCTTGACAGCAGAAACATGCTCCCTCTTGACGGCAGAAACATGCTCCCTGTTGACGGCAGAAACGCGCTCCCTCTTGACGGCAGAAACACGCTCCCTCTCTTGACAGCAGAAACATGCTCCCTGTTGACGGCAGAAACATGCTCCCTGTTGACGGCAGAAACGCGCTCCCTCTTGACGGCAGAAACGCGCTCCTTTTCTCATTTTTTCCCTGTGCGCCATCTTACCCCCACCTCATGGCCACACCGGTAGCCATTGGGGCTCCGGACCCTCAGTGGTATTTTTTTAGTGATGTCCAGTAGATGAAAGTCTCATGATTACAGTTTTCAGTGGTACACCTAGATGGCAGCATTGTATCCCTGTTGAGGAACCAAAGTGCGAAAACCTATTTGAATATTGAGGAGATGAGGCTATCACTTTGGACATTATTTGCCTATTGGGCACTTGCAACCTGAGACTGACCTTCAGTGCATCCTGTAACATCCGAGCACACTACATCATGCATTATTCACCTTTCAGCAGGACAATAACCTAAAACACAAGGCGAAATATACACCGGAGTTGCTTACCGAGACGACATTGAATGTTCTTGAGTGGCCTAGTTTTGACTTAAATCGGCTTGAAAGTCTATGGCAAGACTTGAAAATGTCTGTCTAGCAATGATCAACAACCAACTCGACAGAGCTTGAAGAATTTTTTTAATAATAATGTACAAATATTGTACAATCCAGGTGTGCAAAGCTCTTAGAGACTTACCCAGAACGATTCACAGCAGTAATCACTGCTGGACCAAAGGACACATTTCCACCGGTCTAATGTCCATTGCTCGTGTTTCTTGTCCCAAGCAAGTCTCTTCTTCTTATTGGTGTCCTTTAGTAGTGGTTTCTTTGCAGCAATTCGACAATGAAGGCCTGATTCACACAGTCTCCTCTGAACAGTTGATGTTGAGATGTGTCTGTTACTTGAACTCTGTGAAGCATTTATTTGGGCTGCAATTTCTGAGGCTGGTAACTCTAATGAACTTATCCTCTGCAACAGAGGTAACTGGGTCTTCCATTCCTGTGGCGGCCCACATGAGAGCCAGTTTCATCATAGCGCTTGATGGTTTTTGCGAATGCACTTGAAGAAACGTTCAATGTTCTTGACATTTTCAGTATAGACTGACCTTCATGTCTTAAAGTAATGATGGACTGTCTTTTCTCTTTGCTTATTTGAGATGTTGTTGCCATAATATGGACATGGTCTTTTACCAAATAGGGCTATCTTCTGTATACCCCCCTACCTTGTCACAACTGATTGGCTCAAATACATTAAGAAGGAAAGAAATTCCGCAAATTAACTTTTAAGAAGGCACACCTGTTAATTGAAATGCATTCCAGGTGACTACCTCATGAAGCTGGTTGAGAGAATGCCAAGTGTGTGTGCAAAGCTGTCATCAAGGCAAAGGGTGGCTATTTGAAGAATCTCAAATATAAAATATTTTGATTTGTTTAACACTTTTTTTTTGGTTACTACATGATTCCATATGTGTTATTTCATAGTTTTGATGTCTTCATTATTATTCTACAATGTACAAAATAGTAAAAAATAAAGAAAAACCCTTGAATGAGCAGGTGTTCTAAAACTTTTAACTGGTAGTGTATGTTCCCAAGTATTCCCACGCATAGAGACACGTGATCGTATGCAAATGTGAGCAAGGTTTTAAATGATTATGTTTTGGTCAAACATTATATATGTTTTGGCTTCTTGCGGTCAATTTGCAGAATACAAATGATTTGTAATTGTATTCAGGCCCCCGACCATCCGCTCAAGAACAAATCGGCCCGCGGCTGAATCTAGTTGATGATCCCTGGCCTACAATATTGATGAGATGTCTTGGTAATGTTTATTGATAAAACCAATACAGCTTTTCCAATACAGCTTTTTGTTAGAGGTTTACAAATCATGCTTTGCATTTAGCCTATCAAGCAGCCTGCGTAGGATATTTTCTTCCTGTGTAATACCTGTGTGCCTTTTGCTCATTTAGTTATTAAAGGACCATAATAACATTGCTACTGTAATTGAGAAACGTAACAGCAATTGGAGTTGGCCTAGACTAGGCGGAGCAAAAGGGAAATTAGACGTTTCCGGTGCTGTCATATTGTGCTGGCAGGCAGGCGATAGGCTCTTCTATCGATCCTCGTCGCCAGCTGCCATAACCAAGCCCCACTATGCTCATGGCTCTTTGCGCAGTCCAGTAGGATACAGAGTATACAGACCTCTACGTAATAGCCTTCACCGTCGGTTCTGCCTACTGATATTAAATGATACGGCAAGGACCGTCTAATTTACCGGGCCACGGTCGGCGCCTATGATTAGAATTTCGATGCGCACGACGATTCGATCATTCAAAGGTGAGGATCAGCTCTAACTTTCTGTGTCAAATTACGGCATTTACGCTATCTGTCACCATTATAAAGTTAACGGTTTCTAATGTTATTTTTAGGTAAAGTGTTTAGGTTTAGTCTTATCAGATCTGCGGTTTGCAGATAGGCTTGGCTACGACGCTTTCAAGGATACGACGACAACAGGAAACGTCCAAGGTTCATCTGTGTCAACGAGCTGAGGACGAGAAGCCGTAAAAATGTTCGAGATGAGAGGGATTCCTTTTATTCTGCTTGACGTCGCCTGTCTAATTCTCGGTATGTATCTGCTTGCTATGACTTACTTATTATAATGTTGTTATATTGTAATGAGTTAATATTATTTCCATAATCTTTGACAATCGCTGTCAGGTGTATAGGCTATCGAGGGAGTGGTTATATGTTGCCTATTGGTCAAACGAGGGTGAATCTTTCTTGAAGAAATTGATAATTTGATTATAAGTAGGCTAATAAACAGCAGAACAAGTATTTTGTGACAAAAGCAGTGAAAGCGATTGAGTGCCATATGTCTTAGTGCTGATGATGATGCACTCCGTTGATTGATGTTGAACAGTTAATGTTGCTTGTGAAATTGGTGTTGATACAATGTAATAGATCGGTAACAAATGTAACTCTTGCTTTCTAGAATGATTGTTAAAATTGTATTCCTGCCATAAAGGTAGGAACTATGGCATGAGCCTAGCAGTTGTTTAGATTGCAATAAGTTATAGCCATCCCCCCTATAGTATCTGGCGTCAATCAATTTCATAGGCTATTCAAAACTATCACGGACTGTTTTCCATAGCTGCTAATACAGGACTAGTAAAGGCCCCGTGCACTACTTTTGTAAAAAATTAAATAAAACCTTTTACATGATTAATAATTGTTTTAATTCCGATTTTTCAGGGGGTGGTTTCTATTTCAGGCAGTACTGAATAACCATTAATTTGTGATTTATCCATTGTTGCTTGGAAACTTCATGGCCTTATTGCCATCTATTTATGAATCCTGTATTAGGAGTTTAATATAATTATGAATTATGGAAGTCCTGGATGGGTCATAGATAAGGTATCCCAGAGTGCAGTGCACTAATTTCATTTCCATGTGTGCTGAACATTAGTCTTAACTCTATGGTACTGAAGAGCTGTTAGGCCATCAGCTGATGCAGATGTTTTAAAAGGAAATGTGCTTAGAGAGTAAGACGTTTAGCAATATGAATATAACTGATGTGAGTGCTACTTTTTTCTGTCTAGATTACATCAACTTGGAACTGATTTCGCACTCAGACAGTGTCTCTCTACTAGATAGAGCTTCCTCAGTCATGACATACATGTCTCCTGAGTGGCGCAGTGGTCTAAGGCACTGCATCGCAGTGCTAGCTGTGCCACTAGAGATCCTGGTTCGAATCCAGGCTCTGTCGTAGCCGGCCGTGACCGGGAGACCCATGGGGCGGCGCGCAATTGGCACAGCGTCGTCCAGGGTAGGGGAGGGAATGGCCAGCAGGGATGTAGCTCAGTTGATAGAGCATGGCGTTTGCAACGCCAGAGTTGTGGGTTCGATTCCCACAGGGGGTATGAAAAAAATAATTAAAAAAATAATGTAAGTCGCTCTGGATAAGAGCGTCTGCTAAATTACAAAAATGTAAATACATATGGTTTGGTTTGGGGTGATAGCATGCTAAAAATACAAACCCTTCATCACAAATGTCTAGATGTGCGACTACCGATACCTTCATAAGTGTGGGGTCTATGGTTTTCTCAGAACATATAGTAAACACTAGATATATATATGTGTTAGTCAGTGGTGTAGTGGTGCCTGGAGAAGTGGGTATAATCACATTTTGCCCCAAATATCCCAAACGGCCCACTCGGCGAAGGAAATGTGCCCTGTGTGAAAAATGATATGAGAAACAGTGACATATACTCTGAATGACCTGAAATTATGAATCCCATATTGGTCTTTCACAGTCAGGCCAACCCAAGCTGTACTGTGCTAGTAGGATAATAGTAGGCCTACTATTGAAATTGATCAATGAGGCTGTCAACGGAGTCAGAAATTCACAGGTCTCTGATTTCTTTAATAGAAAAACAACAAAATTGGATGTTCTAAGTCCACAACAATGCTTACACCACATCAGGAAATCACTTTTGAGGTCTGGGAAAAATCTAAGAAATTTTGATTTGAGTGTAGTTACCCTTTAATTCAAGTGCAAAGTGCCAAGCACCTAGCACTGTTTGGTTACCGGTGTTTCTGTAGCCCACATGAGATGGAGTTTGCAAAAAAATGGCCACTTAATTTATGCAAATAATCATGATGTCAATCTACCATGTAGGCTTAGGCTACTTTGTAGCTAGTTGACTTTTAATTTAAAAGTTTTTTGGGAAATCCTTTCCATCTACCAGAAGAAAATTAGGCCTATCCTTAGCATCACTATAGTTTTCCTGTTACTTAATTGTTTCAAACCTGAATGTTTTACTTGATATTAGCCTAAATCCGACCATAGCAATGTTGAGGGAAATATTTTATAAACAGTTCCTCATATGCGCTCTCCTGACTGTTCAACTTTCTTTCATTGTCTAGCAGCCAAATGCATTATCCTAGTCATATTAGCAACCCATGAAAGTTGTTGTAGAGCTCCCCTCTTTCTACATTTCTAATGGCATTTTCCATCTCTGTCCATGAAACTGCTTTCACATGCGGTGTGCATTAGAGAACGTTTTTCCACAAATTATATTTTGTAACATTAGGCCTACCGTCGTGTGCACATTGCTGCGCTTAAAAGGTGAAGAAATAAAAGTTGTTCTTAATGTCAGGGCTGTATAGAGTGTACAGTGAGGGAAAAAAGTATTTGTTCCCCTGCTGATTTTGTACGTTTGCCCACTGACAAAGAAATGATCAGTCTATAATTTTAATGGTAGGTTTATTTGAACAGTGAGAGACAGAATAACAACAACAAAAAATCCAGAAAAACGCATGTCAAAAATGTTATAAATTGATTTGCATTTTAATGAGGGAAATAAGTATTTGAGCCCCTCTCAATCAGAAAGATTTCTGGCTCCCAGGTGTCTTTTATACAGGTAACGAGCTGAGATTAGGAGCACACTCTTAAAGGGAGTGCTCCTAATCTCAGCTTGTTACCTGTATAAAATACACCTGTCCACTGAAGCAATCAATCAATCAGATTCCAAACTCTCCACCATGGCCAAGATCAAAGAGCTCTCCGAGGATGTCAGGGACAAGATTGTAGACCTACACAAGGCTGGAATGGGCTACAAGACCATCGCCAAGCAGCTTGGTGAGAAGGTGACAACAGTTTGTGTTTCTTCCATTTGCGAATAATCGCACCAAGAACTGTCAATCTCCCTCGGCCTGGGGCTCCATGCAAGATCTCACCTCGTGGAGTTGCAATGATCATGAGAACGGTGAGGAATCAGCCCAGAACTACACGGGAGGATCTTGTCAATACTCAAGGCAGCTGGGACCATAGTCACCAAGAAAACAATTGGTAACACACTACGCAGTGAAGGACTGAAATTCTGCAGCGCCCGCAAGGTCCCCCTGCTCAAGAAAGCACATATACAGGCCCGTCTGAAGTTTGCCAATGAACATCTGAATGATTCAGAGGAGAACTGTGTGAAAGTGTTATGGTCAGATGAGACCAAAATCGAGCTCTTTGGCATCAACTCAACTCGCCATGTTTGGAGGAGGAGGAATGCTGCCTATGACCCCAAGAACACCATCCCCACCGTCAAACATGGAGGTGGAAACATTATGCTTTGGGGGTGTTTTTCTGCAAAGGGGACAGGACAACTTCACCGCATCAAAGGGACGATGGACGGGGCCATGTACCGTCAAATCTTGGGTGAGAACCTCCTTCCCTCAGCCAGGGCATTGAAAATGGATGGTGTGGATGGGTATTCCAGCATGACAATGACCCAAAACACACGGCCAAGGCAACAAAGGAGTGGCTCAAGAAGAAGCACATTAAGGTCCTGGAGTGGCCTAGCCATTCTCCAGACCTTAATCCCATAGAAAATCTGTGGAGGGAGCTGAAGGTTCGAGTTGCCAAACGTCAGCCTCGAAACCTTAATGAGTTGGTGAAGATCTGCAAAGAGGAGTGGGACAAAATCCCTCCTGAGATGTGTGCAAACCTGGTGGCCAACTACAAGAAACGTCTGACCTCTGTGATTTCCAACAAGGGTTTTGCCACCAAGTACTAAGTCATGTTTTGCAGAGGGGTCCCTCATTAAAATGCAAATCAATTTATAACATTTTTGACACGCGTTTTTCTTGATTTTTTGGTTGTTATTCTGTCTCTCACTGTTCAAATAAACCTACCATTAAAATTATAGACTGATCATGTCTTTGTCAGTGGGCAAACGTACAAAATCAGCAGGGTATCAAATACTTTTTTCCCTCACTGTATGCAGTACAGCACACCATAGATTTGATTCGATGACAAAGTCCTCATCTCAGGTGCAGATGCGTAAGAATTGGCTGTATGGCAAGCCTCTCTTCAAAGAGTCAGGATGGTAGCTAGATGCATGAACAAGGCTATTTTTGTCCATAGGTTTGATATAAATATGCATCCAAGCCGAACAGAAATATTATCAGAAACATGTTTGGTCATTTTCACAGCTTTTAATTCCCCTAAAACCGGTCAAACTGATGTCATTTGGACATTTTGCACAGAAGATTTTTGCCATTATTGCCGAGTTAGGCCTATTGCATTTTTTAACAATCCTGGTCCTTAAAATGTCTGCTGCGCAAGAGAAGCAGAGATGAGAGAACTTTACCGATGTCAACTAGATTAAAACTTTCATCGATTTATGACATTCTGGTGAGCAATGGTTTATGTGGTCTTCTAGGGCAGTAATGACAGAAGAGATCTTCATGTATCTAATTATAGACAAATTGACTAACAAATAGCCTACCAAAATGTTGGAAATTATAAGCAGAAACATAAAAAAAAGAAATCCCGCACCCTCTGTCAAGCAATCGTTCCGCCTTCTCTGACCGTACAGCTTACTTTCTATCGGCCTATTTGTGGGTTAGGGTCAGGTTGTGAATGGGTTATTAGCAGTTGCGGGCGGGTGTGGGTGAACAAACAGCTGACCAGAGCATCACTAGTGTGTGTGTGTGTGTGTCAGGCTTGCTCACATAACTGAACCCATATGGTTGGCTTTCATTTACTATGCTGGTTGCCAGAAACCCTAATGTGAATATCATGACTGTCCGCTGCATGTCTGTGTGGTGTTCTATCTCTGAACTTTCACAGACACTGACAACAAAGTAACCTAAACATATTACACAGTACAGCAGACCCTTTTAAATGTTTCTGACAGTTGAATGGGATTGAGATAACCAATCACTCCTCCTGTGTGTGTCCTCTTTGGGGGGGGCGGGGAGAGTTGTAGAAAAGGTTAAAGGGATGGTGGGATCTAACTGAAGCAACACACACAACTCATTTGCTTGAGGAGGCTTTGTGAATGAGTACAAGAGTGTTTACATGATTAGTGTGTGAGAAAGTGGAACAGCGAGTGTGTGAGTTTGAGGGTGTAGCGTGACAGTTGAGCAACACAGACCTCCACTCTGGCCCTCAGGGGAAGAGGGGCCTCATGCTTCTGGCTTCAACTTGAACCAGAATGAAAAACACTGTCCTTTTCCCAGCATGTCTTTCCCCAGAAATAACAAAAGGCTGAGCCAGAGAACAGACACATTAAACTCAGACATTGCACGGTCACAACCTATTAGTTATGATACACTATCTACCTATCTTTACAGTTTGGATCCATAGAGTAATGAGCCACTACTCACCAATTACACTACATCACATATTTCCCAAAGAGATTGTACAATCTCACTCAGGAGTCCCCTGTGCTGTGAAAAACTGTCATTACGTTGTCATTACATAATTTACTCCGTCTGGTGATGTCATTGTTGTTGAACTGTTTCTTTTGATGCTTTGTCACTTTAAACCCAGAGATTATGTCATTCAACTGGAGCATTTACTGAAGGGCCTCCCTTAGGAACTCATTCTCATAGAAAGACACTGGTCTGGGACCAGTCTCCTAAACATACCTCTCTGAAACAATCATTCCCTTAGAGTAGGGTTGCAAAATTCTGGTAACTTTCCCAAAACTACCTAGTTTTTCTGAAATCCTGGTTGGAAGATTCCTCGAATTACGAGGGAATAAGCAGGAAATCTGGGAATCCTCCAACCAGGATTTCTGGAGAGAACAAAAAGTGAATGAATAGAAACCAAACACTTTGAGGTCAGCGTAAGAATAGAATTGGGGTGGAATGTGTGAGTTTTTTAAAAAGTAAATTCACTTCCCTGAGTTACTTTTTCCAATTCCACGCCTGGGCAGAGGACAAGAGCGCTAGGTGGGGAGGCATGCCCCGCCTGTACAATTGTAGGGGAAACACTGCTCTGTGTCTGAAGTCTCTGGTTGAATATTAACATCTCAGCATCATTACAAACACATGCTGGTTCTGTAGTAGCACGGTAGACACTGAGGTGGTGTTGCTGTCAATAGTGTCCCTGCTGCAACACATAACAATACTATTGTTACAAAGTTAACCCCTTAACTTCCTCTCTCCATCCACAGTGGGACTGCCCCTGGCAGCCCTTAAATTGGGCCAAATCAAGCCCTATCAGAGGGGCTTTTTCTGTAACGATGACAGCATCAGCTACCCCTTCCACCACAGCACAATCACCTCCAATGTGCTCTACGGTTTGGGCTTCACTTTGCCCATTTGCTCTGTAAGTAAGAATGGAAGAGTTGACAAAACAAAATATTTCTTACATTTGTACTGACCAAATATTGAACAGCTGGCTTAGAGTACATTATAATGACCAATGGACAGCTGTTACTACATATACAGCACTACACAATGACTAACAAACAGGTAACTGTTCGTTCTAAGTTGACAGTTACACTTATTGATACCATACACAAAGTTATTTAGTTAAATGCCTGGTCATGATGCGTATCTTATCTGTAAAGCTTCAACATTAGGGAGGATATCCACTGAGTTTAGGGGTTCAATTCAGCAAGGCCATAACCAGTAAGCAAAACAAATTGATATGATGCCATTTACAACCACATTACAACCATATAAACAGGTTGTAAGGATGTAATTTCAACCAGATTATAACCATATAAACTGATTATAATGATGTGATTTCAACCAGCTTTGCCAACCAGGTAAGTGTTAACTCAAAAAGAGGATGCCCAGTCCACAAAGTGTCCCCATTCCCCTTTCACATATCACACAACCCTGTGGTCAAACTGTTTATTTTGTTACCCTGTTAACTAGGCTGTTCAAACTGGATTTAGAACATATCACTTATTCTGACTTTGGCCATAGATGCAATCATAAATCATTGATCCTACCATTTATTTTTTAACAGTAATTAGATTAGATTACATTTCGACATGTCTGTTATTGAGCGTTGAATGTAGAGATGTTATTGAAACTTGAGGGTCCTGTTGATAGGCTTTGGAACAAACACAGGCTACTTTCTCTGTCCAAAAATAACTGGAATAGTTTCCTGGAACACTGATTTGACTAGGTTGATAGATTCTATTTGAAGAATGACAGAGACAGAAGTGTTGGCCCACTGTGTTCCCTTTGTGTGTTTGTGTTACTTAGGAAAGCATGTGTCCACTACTAGCTATTGTGGCCTATCCAGTGTTGAGGTCAGAAGTTCAGCCGGTGTGCGTGTAGTGTTGGTGACTGATCCCTCTTCCTGGCCTTCACTGTGATGAAAACCTTAAATCCCCTCCTACACACACACTCACTGACTCACACACACACACTAGACTTTTGTTTTTCATAAACTATGTCTATTCCATTATAGTTCACTGGAGTGCCATACACAACACTGCTGTTACATCTTTTTAACTATCTCAACTCCAGTCTATTCATGGTTTAAACGGATTTATTTCTCCATACATCAACATGTCGCGTGGCAACCTTTCAAACTGTGGTGCTTCACAATGCAGCTTTCACAGAATAAAGAAAAGGGGTGTGGCTAGCGAGAGTGAATCTGTCACCTGAGTTTCTCCTCTCAGTCCTTGACAGCCAGACTGTGCTGGGGTCCTTTTTGATGTCAGCAGTATGATCTAACCATGATTATGTCAACAAATACAACCCCTTTATTCAGCTATGGAGAAGATTTGCATACTAATGTGAACTAATCTCAACCTTTTTACGCATCCAGTTTCTACTTTCCTTGGGTCAATGTGTGTCATAGAGCTTGCAGTGTGCGATTTGATGTTTTACTAACTACGGTTTTGTGTTTACTGCTAATTACTAATGATTGCTTCCACAGCACGTTTAAAGTATACAGTTTCCCTACTGTATGTAGTAGTGTGAAACTCTATTTTGAAGTTTCTAATGTAACTAACATGTGAATCTTCCTGAAAAAGCATTCCACAGAGTTATTTCCAACATGATAACCCACTGTGCTTTAAGGAACCCAGGGAAAGAGAGAGGAACAGTGAGAGAGAGATTTCACTTGCTTTGGCAATGTAAACATATGTTTCCATGCCAATAAAGCCCCTTGAATTGAATTGAGAGCAGAAAGAGGGCAGAGCAGAGAGAGAGCAGAGAGAGGAGAGAGGGCAGAGAGAGGGCAGAGAGATCAGAGAGGGGAGAGGGGGCAGAGAGATCAGAGAGGGCAGAGAGGGGAGAGGGGGCAGAGAGAGGAAACAGAGCAGAGAGAGGAGAGAGAGCGGAGAGGGCAGAGAGGGAAGGGATAGAAGAGAGAAGAGAGTGCAGAGAGGATAGAGAGCAGCGAGGGCAGAGAGAGGAGAGAGCAGAGAGATCCGAGAGAGGAGAGAGCAGAGAGGAGAGAGAGGGCAGAGGAGGGCAGAGAGAGGAGGGCAGAGAGGGAAGGGAGAGCAGAGAGGGCAGGGAGAGGAGAGGGCAGAGGGGATAGAGAGCAGAGAGAGGAGAGAGAACAGAGAGGGCAGAGAGAAAGAGCAGAGAGGAGAGATCGGAGAGAGATCAGAGAGAGCGGAGGAAGATCAGAGGGCAGAGAGAGCAGAGAGATCAGAGAGAGGGCAGAGAGGGCAGAGAGAGCAGAGAGGAGAGAGAGCACTATTGTGGGTCGTTGTGGAATGGACATCTAGGCCTACTTGTGGATTGCATGTCCACTGCACTGTGCACTCAAGCACGAAACAGCTTCTCTTCACCAGGGGAGCAAGTAGTGTTTGTTCCCATGAGAACTCTCTTTAGCCACCATTGTTGTTGCTTTTTTCCCTCCTGTTCCTGACAGCCTGCGATGTTTAAAATGTCTACTTAGATATAATAAATGCCACTTAGCAGATTATTTTATCCAAAGTGACTTACAGTCATGCGTACACACATTTTACATATGGGTGGCCACGGGATTCAAACCCATAACCCTGGCGATGCAAGATCCATGCTCTACCAACTGAGCCATAGAGGACCACTACAGTATATGTCTTGACTTTCCTCTCTGAATGTTCTCTTCCGCTCAGTGTTAGACGGGTGTGCGCAGTGCAGTGGATCTATATGGATGTTAAGGAAGGTGTTTACAGCCCGCTCTCCTAACCTACTCCTCCTGTTCTGTTCTCTTTCATTTGCTTTTTGCTAGCTGGACTCCCATTTGCAATACTCACACCACTACACAATCCCTTCAAACGGGGATTTTTCTGTAACGATGATTCAATCAAGTACCCTCTTAAAGAAGACACCATATCCTATGAGTTGTTAGGTGGAGTTATGATACCCGTCACAGTACTCACTGTAAGTGCACCTGTTTTATGTTCACTAGTTAACTCATCTCTCTCTCTCTTCCCTTCCTACTCTTAGTGCTCAACATTCATTTAGGCTAAACATGCATACTTGTACAAATGTCTAGTTTAACTGCAATCATTCATTGTATTGTCTAATAATAACACTGTCTGTATGAAAAATAACAAAACATCAACCAAACAAACAGAGTTGTAAGAACTTCCTATTTTCCTCAAAGTATCACGAGAACTGAAAAACCAAACCAAACCCCAACCCCTGTTAGTTACTTCTCTATGTACTCACAGACCAGAAATGTATCAGACCATGGTGGTTGACCTTTAAAGTCTCTGAAACAAAAGGCCTCTCCATAAGCCTACTCATAGTCTCCATCTCCCGCTTGACTCTTGGCCAGTATTCCACTGACCGTCTTAGTAAATATCCTTGACAGTTTCTATAGTCAAACTCAAAGCACAGAGGCCTGTATTCATAAAGCGTCTCAGAGTAGGAGTGCTGATCCAGGATCAGATCCCCCCCTGTCCACATAATATTATTCATAAAAACAAAACTGATCCTATATCATCACTCCTACTCTGAGATGAGGCACTTTAGGAGCCTTGTTGTGGCTGTTATCAAGTCTTACAAAGGGCTTTTGCAGCATTCACATTCCAAAAAGACGTTTTTGTTCCAATACATTTACATAAATTCACCTCCCATGGTCCGCACACATTTCCAGTCAGTCAGTGTAATTGTACTCTGCAAGTAGAAACCCACACACCGGATGGAACTCATTTACGCGTCGTGAATTACCCTTGATGTTTGAACAGTTGGGCTTCAACAGAAACCGTTATCAGGACATACCACCCCCTTGAGAGTGTAGAGTACAGCAGTAAGCGTATGTTCATATTGTAGTCGTAGGCCTATTTCCAGATAGGGGAATGTAAATACACTTCCAGATAACTTCTCATGCTTCCAGGTAGAGATGTGAGCCAGACAGTTGTCCACAATAACCACATCCACTTATTTACTAGAACACAACATTTAAAAAAAGACCCCCTTCCCCAACCCACCCACAATGTTTCCATGACGTATGTTTATTGCACTCAACATGATCTCAAAATCGTTTCTACCGTTGACACACATCTGACCACAAATTGCTAAATCTTCTAAAGTAACAGGTTAAGTTTGACCACTCAGGTTTGACTCAGAAGCTGCATTGTGATGCACCAGTGTGTTTGTTTTCCCTTTTCAAAAAGGTCTTTACTCATTTGACTTTACACACATTTCTCAGTGGACATCCTTGTTAGGCCTTTATAGTCACTCAGATGGACATTCCTCTAAAATGCCAGGGTCTATTTTACTTAAAGGGCCAGTGCAGTCAAAAACGTGATTTTGCTGTGTTTTATATACATTTCCACACTGAGGTTGGAATAATTATGTGAAATTGTAAAAATTATAATGCCCTTTTAGTGTAAGAGCTGTTTGAAAAGACCACCTGAAATTTCTGCCAATTTTGGTGGGAGGGGGTTTTGGCCTTCCATGGTGACATCACCATGCAGTAAATGTATTAATAGACCAATAAGAAAGAGTTCCAAACCTCGGCCAACAGCAGCTCATTTTCAGTTTTCCCCTCCCCACTCAAACCACTGAGACAGTCCTAGCAAAATTCTTCCTTGAGAAATTGCTCTTTGCTAAGAAGCTATTTTTGACCATTTTAGCTGCAAACAATCACAGGAAGGTACTCAATTGTTACTCTGAAATGAATTGATATTGAGATGAAAACAGCTGCATTGGACCTTTGAAATTCCTGTAATTTTAGTGACTGACTTGCCAGTTGTAATCCTGTAACTGCAAGCTGTGAGTGACCTAACCTCTGCACCTGTCTACCTCCTCCCTTCCTCACAGATGGTCTTTGGAGAGTGCCTTTCGGTCTATCTCAAACGCATCAAATCAAAGTCCTCTTTCAGCAACATGTATGTGGCCTGTGTTTACAAAGCCATCGGCACATTCGTGTTCGGGGCAGCCATGAGCCAATCGCTCACTGACATCGCCAAGTATTCGATTGGCCGGCTCCGACCCCACTTCCTGGACGTGTGCAAGCCCGACTGGAAGCTGATCAACTGCACGGCCGGCACCTACATAGAGGACTTTACCTGCACAGGGAACGCACGCATGGCCAATGAGGGCAGGTGGGTGTTGTTGAGGGGAAACTGACAGTTGGGCCCAATTCGCTCCCTACCCCTTGGCCCCCTATCCCTTCAGTGTTCACAGATCTGAAGGGTATACGGCAGATCTGAAGACTCTGGAAAGGTATAAGCAGTGACTTGGTGGAGCTTCCACCATATGCCTTACAGATATGCAAACATCAAAGGGAGGGGTAGGGAACTATTTGTGACTGGCTAGGATGCTTCTTACAAATCTACTGACTGAATTATGACATCATCCATCAACTGAAATATAATATATCCTGTTGTATTGTTTATTATGGTCAGATAATATGCTGAGTGCTGACCATGAGATAATTGTTAAGAAAGGCAAGCCCACACTGAGGTTTCTGGCTGCGTTAGTGTTGAGAGAATGCCACAGTACTGAAGTGGACACTAGTTAGTGTTGGGAGAGAGCCACAGTACTGAAGTGGACACTAGTCAGTGTTGGGAGAAAGCCTGACCATGCTGATCCAAATGTCCTCAGTACTGTAACATAATCCACCAGCCTAATGTCAAAACAATAAAGACCTGTATACCGCTATTCTGGTGGACAAGGCTGAAGACACAGAAGTTCAGCCAGATATCACACAGAGAGAGAGCCAAGAGAGCTCCAAGTCGACCTCACTATTTAATTCAATTATTATATAGAACACACACACAAGCCAAGGCTCTGGCTGATGGTGGGCCTCATGTCCCTTAGGGAAATGCTAACATTGCAGAAAGATGATCTGTAGGTTATTCTGACCTGCTCTCTTCACTCGGTCCACCAGGCAGGTGTTTGTTCTATTAATGACTACCATACCAAAGAAAACACCCAGAGCCGGGCCCGAGCCAGGGAAGGGCTGCCATGGGAGACCAGAGCCACACCCAGGTAAATATGACCTTCTGGGGCCACAAGAGACTGGGAGAGCCCACCCAGGGATCATGGTAGAGATTAGGGTAGTCTCTGTATAGGTTATACTCGGGTTTCTAGGCTAACACAGGAGAGGTTCACCACATGACCATGAGGTAATGACAGTCTACAGATAGGAAGGCAGACAGACAGACAGCTGTCTCACACCACAGCCAAAATGATAGTCTGTATAGAGACCGCTAGCTAGCTAGCTATCGCCCACCACAGCCAATAACAGTAAGGTATGTCTAAGGGTGGGCCAGACCAGCAGGCACTCGACAACTAGCTCTTGTTTGTTGTTGCTCTATAAATAGAAAATCCTGGATGTTGATTTCAAAACTAAAATAAGGACTGAGACTTCCTCTCCTGTGTACATCCGTCGGTTTTCGAGTAGATCTTGTCAGATTAAATTTAGAGTGACCTGGTTTTACTGAATTTGGTTAGCGCCTCATCTGATACTGACAATTGACCTTGGTCTCCATGATGAGTATGCTTGGAAGCCAGCTTTAAGTGAAAGCTCAGAGAGGCCGAGCAGACCTCGGAAGGAACTTCCAAGCTCAGACCTAAGGGCAACAGAAAGGCAAACCAAGGTAAAACCAGGCTTCCTAGTCCAGTGTATTTAGGGCAATCCCAGGCTTCCCAGTACAATGTCAAAGGAGATAGAGGCTATAGGCCTGCCTCTGTTTATTAGAGAGGCTATGGGCCTGCCTCTGTTTATTAGAGAGGCTATGGGCCTACCTCTGTTTATTAGAGAGGCTATGGGCCTGCCTCTGTTTATTAGAGAGGCTATGGGCCTGCCTCTGTTTATTAGAGAGGCTATGGGCCTACCTCTGTTTATTAGAGAGGCTATGGGCCTGCCTCTGTTTATTAGAGAGGCTATGGGCCTACCTTTTTATTCCAGTTTGGCCTTTACTCCCACACTTATTGATGTGGAATTGTGAAACAAAGGAGCTCAGAAACAGCTGAAGTCATTTACCCTGATAAGCAGCCAGCCTAGCTATCAGTGTATGACACTATGTGGCTCTCCCAACACTAACTAGTGTCCACTTCAGTACTGTGGCTTTCTCCCAACACTGACTAGTGTCCACTTCAGTACAGTGGCTCTCTCAACACTAACTAGTGTCCACTTCAGTACTGTGGCGTTCTCCCAACACTGACTAGTGTCCACTTCAGTACAGTGGCTCTCCCAACACTGACTAGTGTCCACTTCAGTACTGTGGCTTTCTCTCAACACTAACTAGTGTCCACTTCAGTACAGTGGCTCTCTCAACACTAACTAGTGTCCACTTCAGTACTGTGGCTTTCTCTCAACACTAACTAGTGTCCACTTCAGTACAGTGGCTCTCTCAACACTAACTAGTGTCCACTTCAGTAATGTGGCTTTCTCTCAACACTAACTAGTGTCCACTTCAGTACAGTGGCTCTCTCAACACTAACTAGTGTCCACTTCAGTACTGTGGCTTTCTCTCAACACTAACTAGAGTCCACCTCAGTACAGTGGCTCTCTCAACACTAACTAGTGTCCACTTCAGTAATGTGGCTTTCTCTCAACACTAACTAGTGTCCACTTCAGTACTGTGGCTTTCTCTCAACACTAATTAGTGTCCACTTCAGGACCGGGCCCCAGGGCAGACCAGAGTGTTAAGTGTCTGTGGGCCTGCAGCTCTCCCCAGTGTTTATATCAGCCGCTGGTTATCAGTCATCTGCTGGACGGGCGGATGCCCTCGCTAGGCAGTTCAGCACTGCTTAAGTAAACAGGAAGACACTAAAGCTGGCCGGAAAAGTGAGCTAGGGTAGCGGCCCTCTAACTGCCCTGACCAGCCAGGCTGACTGTCACTGTCTCAACATCCAACATCCCCCCAATAACAGACGTCAACGGACGTCCCTCCCCGCTCTCCAGCACAACCCTATCACTCGGAAAAGGGTGTGTGTCACAGTTGAGCCCCTCTGTGTGTATGTGTTTATGTTATTCAATGGAACAATGGGGATAATCTATCACCAACGCAGAGCCAATTGAAGTGGATGCTGAATTATTTCCCAGCATTTTTTCCCAGCATTCAAAGTGCCCAGAGCCACCACAGCAATCCCATGATGCCATTGTTGTTGTTGTGTTGCAGGCTGTCCTTCTACTCTGGCCACTCCTCCTTCTCCATGTACTGCATGCTGTTCCTGGCAGTAAGTATCCACTATGTGGTTTTCTCAAAGGGCAAATATGTGCACTCACTGATAGGGCATGTATAAGATTCACATTATAAACTGGGTGGTTCGAGCCCTGAATGCTGATTGGCTGAAAGCCGTGGTATATCCGACATTATTAACTGGGTGGTTAAAGCCCTGAATGCTGATTGGCTGACAGCCGTGGTATAGCAGACCGTATGCCACGGGTATGACAAAACATTAATTTTTACTGCTCTAATTATGTTGTTAACCAGTTTATAAAAGCAATAAGGCACCTTGGGGGTTTGTGGTATATGGCCAATATACCACGGCTAAGGGCTGTATCCAGGCACTCCGCGTTGCGCATAAGAACAGCCCTTAGCCGTGGTGTATTGGCCATATACCACACCCCCTCGTGCCTTATTGCTTAATTAGAGACCAACTGAGTTTACGTCAAGGTCATTACAGCACAAAGACATGCAGAGAATATTTATAGAAGACCTACCATTGCATACATAGAACACTCAAAATGCAGCAAAACATATCAGTACACTGTGTTCAAATCAAATGTTAGTCGTCACATGCCCTTAACCAAAAATGCAGTTAAGAAAATAGTTAAGAAAATATTTACTAAATAAACTGAAGTTAAAAAAAGTTACAATAAAATAACAATAACAAGGCTATATACAGGGGGTACCTGTACCGAATCAATGTGCGGGGGTACAGGTTAGTCGATTGTAATTGAGGTAATTTGTACGTGTAGGTAGGGGTAAAGTGACTATGCATAGATAATAAACAGCAGTGTAAAAACAAAGGGGGTGGGGTCGTGTTAATCTTTACTGGGGTGCAGACAGTGTAACGTTGGTTAGGCAGCTCTGAATGGTCGACAGTGTATTGTAGGGCTCTATTCAATATGTAGTGCTAAAGATCTGCTTCATATCGCGATTGACAATTAAAGGCAATTTTCCCACAGTCGTGGAGACTGCATTATAGGTACACACTGCATATGTCGGTTCAATCGAAAATTACCTTAAAATGTTTACGCAGATCTTCCGCGATACTCGCAGATCTTCCGCGAGGTCTCTGACTCCCGACCACAACAGAGAACACTAGGGTCTATTTAGAGCAGGGGTGTCAAACTCATTTTAGCTCAGGGGCCACATGGAGGAAAATCTATTCCCAAGTGGGCCGGACCGGAAAAATCATGGTATATATAACTTAAAAACAACAACTTCAGATTGTTTTCTTTGTTTTAATACGATCAACATACAACATAAAGCTGGAGCCTGAGGACAGTGTGTCCAAAATAGTACAAGCACAACATCACTATTAATCATAAAACACGTCAAGTTTATTTGAAAATTCTAAAGAAAAAGAACACACAAACACACAATGCCTCAGTGATTAACAGAACTGTTTCACAGATCACAGAACTATATCAGGGTGTCATTTCTCAGGCAGAAATGTAGATAAAAATAATGAAATCCTGTTCCCCAAACAAGTGCAAGAACCACAGAGTCAAGAATAGGTTAAATATACAAATAAAATAAAATCAATTAAAAACAATAGCACATCAACATAAAAACATATAAACATAAAGCTGGAGCCTGAGGACAGTGTCCAAAAGCACAACATCACTATTAATCATAAAACACCTCAAGTTATTTGAAAGTTCTGAGGACAAAGAACACAAACACACAATGCCTCAGTGATTCACAGAAGTATATCACAGATCTATATCAGGGTGTCATTTCTCAGGCAGAAATGTAGATAAAAATAATGAAATCCTGTTCCCCAAACAAGTGCAAGAACCACAGAGTCAAGAATAGGTTAAATATACAAATAAAATCAATTAAAAACAATAGCACATCAACATAAAAACATATAAACATAAATCTGAAAGCGTTGCTCAAACTCCCGTAACAGTCCCGTTATTTTATCTTTGAACCGCTTCATGTCTGCCACATGTTGGGTCGCGCACACATTTTTCAGACAGGGGAAGTGAGCTGCATCACCACCGGCAAGTTGCGTCTCCCACAATGACAGCTTCAACTTGAAAGAACGTATGCTGTCATAATACTGCGTGACAACTTTGTTGCGCCCTTGCAGCTGTTTGTTCAAGTTATTCAGGTGCTCTGTAACATCCACCATAAATGCAAGGTCCGGCATCCATTCTGCGGAATGAAATTCTAACACTGGTTTGCCCTTTTCTTCCATGAACTGTTCAATTTCTTCTCGTAAATCAAAGAAACGCCTCAGCACAGCACCTCGGCTTAACCATCTTACCTCAGTGTGGTATGGCAGGCCATAGATGTGGTCTTTCTCTCTGAGAAGGCTGTCAAACTGACGGTGATTCAGGCTTCTGGATCGGATGAAATTAACAGTTTGGATGACCACCTTCATGACGTTATCCATCTTTAATGACTTGCAACACAAAGCCTCCTGGTGCAAAATACAGTGAAAAGTCAAAAAATCACGTCCTCCATTTGCAGATCGCACTTTCTCTCTGAACTTTGTCACAACGCCTGCTTTTTTCCCGATCATTGAGGGCGCACCATCTGTAGCCAGGCTGACAGCGCCGACGAGTGCGGTAAAAATATCAGCTGCTGTCGTTGTATCTGTCAATGTCCGTGCTGTCATCAATTGCAACCGAAAACGCAATAAATGACTTTACTTTTTGCTTCAACTGGCTGTCCAAATCCACTGAAAGATCGGAAATCCTGTCTGCAACTGTTTCTTGTCAGGCTGATATTTGCAAAAGCCTGCCGCTTTTCAGGGCACACAATCTCCGCTGCCTTCATCATGCATGTTTTTACAAATTCACCCTCACTAAATGGTTTTGAAGCGACTGCGATTTCATTAGCAATGAGGTAGCTAGCTTTCACTGCAGCGTCACTGATGTCTCGGCTGTGAGTAAACACAGACTGCTGTTTCTTCAGACCCGCCAACAGTTCATTCACCTTCTCTCATCTCCGCTGTCCTTGAAAGTTGTCATATTTGTCGGCATGAAGACTCACATAGTGGCGGACGAAGGTTATATTCTTTCAGCATAAATAGGATGACCATTTTTCTTGGAACACTCTGCACACTGCGTCCACTTCTCTCTTTTTTGACAGAGACATATTGGGGCAATGAGGGTGCCAAAGCACATAATGTTAAAAGTAGAAGCCGTAATAAATATCGCGGGCAAAACAAAGTAGCTCATTGGCTGCACGTGCTTGACCTACTTGCTCTTCCCCGGTATAAACAGTTTGCTTGCTTAACACAATTGCTATTGCGCCATCCAGTGGACGCAATTGGAACAGCAGTTTATTTAATTGAAAAATTGCAGCGCATTTTTATACTTTACAAAATTATTTATTTATTTATTTATTTTAATCATCTCGCGGGCCGGATTAAACCCGTTTGCGGGCCTGATCCGGCCCGCTGGCCGGACGTTTGACACCCCTGATTTAGAGTGTTATCTTAGAAACAGGATTCCCGAACGGACCAGAGGACAATCAGACCCAGACGGACCCGATTTATATTTTTAAAAACGGGGACCCCGGACACAAATGGACCCGAGGACAATCAGACCCGATTGGAACTGAGTGCCAAACAAAAAAATATGTTTATCAGCCAAGTTGCTCTTCTGGCTAACGAATAGGTCTTTATACTGTATGTTGGCTAGGAGTTCTATAAGTAAATAAATACAGTGGGGGGAAAAAGTATTTAGTCAGCCACCAATTGTGCATGTTCTCCCACTTAAAAAGATGAGAGAGGCCTGTAATTTTCATCATAGGTACACGTCAAGTATGACAGACAAAATGAGAAAAAAAATTCCAGAAAATCACATTGTAGGATTTTTTTTATGAATTTATTTGCAAATTATGGTGGAAAATAAGTATTTGGTCAATAACAAAAGTTTCTCAATACTTTGTTATATACCCTTTGTTGGCAATGACACAGGTCAAACGTTTTCTGTAAGTCTTCACAAGGTTTTCACACACTGTTGCTGGTATTTTGGCCCATTCCTCCATGCAGATCTCCTCTAGAGCAGTGATGTTTTGGGGCTGTCGCTGGGCAACACAGACTTTCAACTCCCTCCAAAGACTTTCTATGGGGTTGAGATCTGGAGACTGACTAGGCCACTCCAGGACCTTGAAATGCTTCTTACGAAGCCACTCCTTCGTTGCCCGGGCGGTGTGTTTGGGATCATTGTCATGCTGAAAGACCCAGCCACGTTTCATCTTCAATGCCGTTGCTGATGGAAGGAGGTTTTCACTCAATCTCACGATACATGGCCCCATTCATTCTTTCCTTTACACGGATCAGTCGTCCTGGTCCCTTTGCAGAAAAACAGCCCCAAAGCATGATGTTTCCACCCCCATGCTTCACAGTAGGTATGGTGTTCTTTGGATGCAACTCAGCATTCTTTGTCCTCCAAACACGACTGAGTTGAGTTTTTACCAAAAAGTTCTATTTTGGTTTCATCTGACCATATGACATTCTCCCAATCCTCTTCTGGATCATCCAAATGCACTCTAGCAAACTTCAGACGGGCCTGGACATGTACTGGCTTAAGCAGGAAGACACGTCTGGCACTGCAGGATTTGAGTCCCTGGCGGCGTAGTGTGTTACTGATGGTAGGCTTTGTTACTTTGGTCCCAGCTCTCTGCAGGTCACTAGGTCCCCCCGTGTGGTTCTGGGATTTTTGCTCACCATTCTTGTGATCATTTTGACCCCACGGGGTGAGATCTTGCGTGGAGCCCCAGATCGAGGGAGATTATCAGTGGTCTTGTATGTCTTCCATTTCCTAATAATTGCTCCCACAGTTGATTTCTTCAAACCAAGCTGCTTACCTATTGCAGATTCAGTCTTCCCAGCCTGGTGCAGGTCTACAATTTTGTTTCTGGTGTCCTTTGACAGCTCTTTGGTCTTGGCCATAGTGGAGTTTGGAGTGTGACTGTTTGAGGTTGTGGACAGGTGTCTTTTATACTGATAACAAGTTCAAACAGGTGCCATTAATACAGGTAACGAGTGGAGGACAGAGGCGCCTCTTACATTTACATTTTACATTTTAGTCATTTAGCAGACGCTCTTATCCAGAGCGACTTACAGTTATAAAGAAGTTACAGGTCTGTGAGAGCCAGAAATCTTGCTTGTTTGTAGGTGACCAAATACTTATTTTCCACCATAATTTGCAAATAAATTCATAAAAAATCCTACAATGTGATTTTCTGGATTTTTTTTCTCTCAATTTGACGTGTACCTATGATGAAAATTACAGGCCTCTCATCTTTTTAAGTGGGAGAACTTGCACAATTGGTGGCTGACTAAATACTTTTTTTTCCCCACTGTAGCCTATAGGCCATGGGTACTCTACTACTATTTGAGAAGGTCCGGTCACACAAATTTCCTAGGTGGCAAAGGTCCGGAAGGATACAGTCATTTATCGGCATAGTAACCAACCCCCACCTCGCAACCCCCACCTCGCAACCCATGTGACCCCAAACTGTTTAAAATGTTCACACCCCTCTTCTTGGCGGAAAGAAAGATTTGCTGTTTTAAAGCATATTTCCTGCAATTCTACACATTTTGCCATGGGGCAGAAAGAAAATGTTACCGTTTTTAAAGCTAATTTCTTACAATTCTACACATTTTGTCATGTCTTGTGTGTGTTCATATGATACCTGAGTGACTCAACAAAATCAAATGGGGGGCCCCCTGGGGGTCGAGGCCCCTGGTCACGTAATCTGACCATGAAAACTACAAGATTTAGATAGGTAAGTTAGGCTAACCAGCTATCTAGTTAACATGGGCTAGTTGATCAACTGGAAATTTGACAGGTTATAAATAGCTCTCTAAGGTCTGTCAGTAAATTGCAGTGGTGTATAGTACTTAAGTAAAAATACTTTAAAGTACTACTTAAGTAGTTTTTTTGGGTATCTGTACTTTCCTTTACTATTTATATTTTTGACAACTTTTACTTCACTACATTCCTAAAGAAAATAATGTACTTTTTACTCCATACATTTTCCCTGACACCCAAAAGTACTCGTTACATGTTTACATTTTAGTCATTTTAGCAGACGCTCTTATCCAGAGCGATTTACAGTTAGTGAGTGCATACATTTTCATACTGGCCCCCCGTGGGAATTGAACCCACAACCCTGGCGTTGCAAATGCCATGCTCTACCAACTGAGCTACACGGGACTAGTTACATTTTGAATGGCTAGCAGGACAGGAAAATGGTCAAATTCATGCACTTCTCAAGAGAACATCCCTGGTCATCTCGATTGCCTCTGATCTGGCGGACTCACTAAACACAAATGCTTCGTTTGTAAATTGTCTGAGTGTTGGAGTGTGCCCCTGGCTATCCGTAAATAAAACAACAAGAAAATGGTGCTGTCTGGTTTGCTTAATATAGGGAATTTGAAATGATTTATACTTTTACTTTCAATACTTACAGTGAGGGGAAAAAAGTGTTTGATCCCCTGCTGATTCTGTACGTTTGCCCACTGACAAAGAAATGATCAGTCTATAATTTTAATGGTATATTTATTTGAACAGTGAGAGACAGAATAACAACAACAAAATCCAGAAATACGCATGTCAAAAATGTTATAAATTGATTTGCATTTTAATGAGGGAAATAAGTATGACCACCTCTCAATCAGAAAGATTTCTGGCTCCCAGGTGTCTTTTATACCGGTAACGAACTGAGATTAGGAGCACACTCTTAAAGGGAGTGCTCCTAATCTCAGTGTGTTACCTGTATAAAAGACACCTGTCCACAGAAGCAATCAATCAATCAGATTCCAAACTCTCCACCATGGCCAAGACCAAAGAGCTCTCCAAGGATGTCAGGGACAAGATTGTAGACCTACACAAGGCTGGAATGGGCTACAAGACTATCGCCAAGCAGCTTGGTGAGATTATTCGCAAATGGAAGAAAAACAAAAGACCTGTCAATCTCCCTCGGTATGGGGCTCCATGCAAGATCTCACCTCGTGGAGTTGCAATGATCATGAGAACGGTGAGGAATCAGCCCAGAACTACACGGGAGGATCTTGTCAATACTCAAGGCAGCTGGGACCATAGTCACCAAGAAAACAATTGGTAACACACTACGCCGTGAAGGACTGAAATCCTGCAGCGCCCGCAAGGTCCCCCTGCTCAAGAAAGCACATATACAGGCCCGTCTGAAGTTTGCCAATGAACATCTGAATGATACAGAGGAGAACTGGTTGAAAGTGTTGTCAAATGAGACCAAAATCGAGCTCTTTGGCATCAACTCAACTCACCGTGTTTGGAGGAGGAGGAATGCTGCCTATGACCCCAAGAACACCATCCCCACCGTCAAACATGGAGGTGGAAACATTATGCTTTGGGGGTGTTTTTCTGCTAAGGGGACAGGACAACTTCACCGCATCAAAAGAGACGATGGATGGGGCCATGTACCGTCAAATCTTGGGTGAGAACCTCAGCCAGGGCATTGAAAATGGGTCGTGGATGGGTATTCCAGCATGACAATGACCCAAAACACACGGCCAAGGCAACAAAGGAGTGGCTTAAGAAGAAGCACATTAAGGTCCTGGAGTGGCCTAGCCAGTCTCCAGACCTTAATCCCATAGAAAATCTGTGGAGGGAGCTGAAGGTTCGAGTTGCCAAACGACAGCCTCGAAACCTTAATGACTTGGAGAAGATCTGCAAAGAGGAGTGGGACAAAATCCCTCCTGAGATGTGTGCAAACCTGGTGGCCAACTACAAGAAACGTCTGACCTCTGTGATTGCCAACAAGGGTTTTGCCACCAAGTACTAAGTAATGTTTTGCAGAGGGGTCAAATACTTATTTCCCTCATTAAAATGCAAATCAATTTATAACATTTTTGACATGCGTTTTTCTGGATTTTTTTGTTGTTATTCTGTCTCTCACTGTTCAAATAAACCTACCATTAAAATTATAGACTGATCATGTCTTTGTCAGTGGGCAAACGTACAAAATCAGCAGGGGATCAAATACTTTTTTCCCTCACTGTAAGTATATTTTAGCAATTACATGTACTTTTGATACTTAAGTATATTTAAAACCAAATACTTTTAGACTTTTACTTGAGTCATTTTCTATTAAAGTATCTTTACTTAAGTATAACAATTGGGTACTTTTTCCACCACTGGTAAATTACATAAAACTGCCCATGCAAAACTACATTTAGAAATTGCACCTTGTGCATTGTACTATTACTATTTTCAACAGCAGAAAGTTGAAAGCCTGACAGTTCCTGTCAGTTGAGTATGGTCTGCCAGTTGAGTAGGGCTGTGGCCGGGTCCATTCTGGTCCACTCGGGTCTATCAGCTGCAGTTAAATAGACCCGAGACCCGATGACAATCAAACAGGACCTGAATTTTGGACATGGACCTGCTCGGGTATTCGGGTGGACCCGTAAAGACCTCTACTCTGGGATACAGTAACGCACACACACTATAATACACTCTTTCATTACCTACAGTAACTTTCAAAATGAGTGTAAAAATGGCAAGGGGGACATGGCTTTAACACACTGTAGGCTTTTACAACAGCACATTGACAGAGGTAGCCTGTGCTGTTACCCCCTCACTCCAGGAACCAAACTTAATTCAGTTATGCGCAAGACTGACGAGCATGACAACCATGACCCCTATATGTCACTACTGGGCCTCCCCATTAGTACTGTGACCAGGGTCAGAGAGGGGCGTGTTCAATAGGGAGAAAACGCTAACATATCCAATTAGAGCACAGACCTGTTTATCTTCCATTAGTAAACCGTTTTGCAACGGTATGCCCTACTGGATACGACCCGTTTAAAACCGTTATCAGTGGTGTGGTATGGGACGACCAGGGATCACACCAGCAACAGCTCATGTAACTACTGATCCTGTTTGCCCAGTGTTAGGTTTATTACACTGTGATGACTCAGTAAGGAAAGAAACAGACAGAGTACGGACACTCACTGCAGCAAATGGAAGCACTGTGTCACTAAATGGAAGTTAATATTTATTATAAAAGTCCTTCAAACAAGAAGAGACAGTGTCCGGTCTATCCCTGCATACCAGTAAAATCACTATGTCTACCTCAGACAGAACTGAAGGAGTGGCAATGACAATCCCAGTCTATTTTAAGAAGCGTGGCTGGTTTGTTTTCCATTTAAATGAAAAGACCAGACACACCCATCACTGTGCAAAGTCATTCAAAACTACTGAGTCAAGCATAGATGTGTCCCATATAAATGTTTTTTTCAACCATGTACGCTGATATAGAACATTTGTAGACAATGATAAACAGTCAGTTACCTTCGGAGGTGGAAATGGCTCTAAATCGATCAGTAGATTACACTTGTTTTGATAATTGATACAGATCTTGATCTATTTTACACACATCTCATAACCTGTATATGGATTTTCACATTTAAATGCCTTTAAACTTTATTCATCAAGTTATAGGCCTCATTAAAAGGGCAGACAGAAGTTGATTGGTTGGTTAAATAGTATTTTGGGGAGGTTTTGGCTGTGCAGTATGTTTATACCCAGCAGTTGAGAATCTGCCATGTAGAGTGGTTAGACAGAAGAGAGCAGAGCCACAGAGCTGGTTTAAGAAAACAGAAGAGAGCGTGCAAGGGCACACAGCCGCCCTCATCATCAAAATCTGAACGTTTGCATACACAAACAATGACCAGAGCACACAGTGGCAAAACCAGCTCCTCTCTAACATAGTTGAAGGACAAAACCAGACCAGCCTTAAATTAGCCAGCACTGTAACCCACGCAAAAGAAACACACAAACCCAAGTAGAAACCCAAGAGAGGTTTAAAGCATGTCAACAACTAGCCTGGCGACGCTGCTATGCAGCAGACTGTGTGCTGCTCCCACCCATGTGTTTTGTGTGAGGTTGGATATTGGGACAGCAAAACTTTTATTTTATTCTAGTCCAACAGGTCAAACAAGTAAATCAATTTAAGCCGTTTATACCTGGCGCTAACATGCATTCATTGTCCTGATTGTGCCTACATTTGTAGACAGGTGAAAACGATCAAAAGACATGTGGGGGCAGATTCAGATTTAGGGAATTAATGTATTTCCTACGCACTTCTCAGTAGTTATTCAGACTTACCTTATGGAGGCGCGTAACGAGGTTTGCGGGCGTGGTTCCCTTGGTGGCAGGAACACAAAAAGGTGGTTTGATTCCTACCGGAAGTTACCACATTCAGTTAATCAACGGTAACGTTGGAAGTAGTGTAGCCTACAATATAATTAGAATATGGAGAATAGTACACAATAGTCCGCACTGATGATGGAACTGTGATGGCAAGTGCCAAGTCTTATGCCGTGATTTAATAAGCAAACATGTCCCAATTTATTGTTACTACAATTTCTTTGGCCTTCATTAAATACTATAGTGTCCACTCTTACTTGACCCTCAGCCACAAGGACTTGACGGTGTTTACAGAGGAAACAAATAAAAATAGTCTAAATCAAACGATGTAATGGATTGAGACAAATGTAGGGAAGGGAACGAACACTTCATTGACAGTTAAATATGCGTGTGTATTACTTATGGTCGCTACGGATAGTAGCAAATAATAGTTATCATAGGCTATAGCCTACAAATTGAAGGAAGCAGGAAAAGTCGGGCATAATGATTAAGACATTCTAGAGAGCCGAAAGGGTACATTTGGCGAGACTCTTTGCCTTGATATCCAATTTGGCTTGAGTCTCCAAATTTAAATCACTGCATATTATTAGGCCATACAATTAAAATTCAGCATAATGGCATAGCATTTCATACTTCCCTGTGGGAAAGAGGCATACATAGGCCTACCTATCATGTTATGCTTTTCAGTTTCCTGCCAGATGACTGGTTTCACATTAATCTCCAGCAAACAGGGTAAAATATATAAAACAAAATGGTCATTTAGCCTATATTTACAATCCCCTTATCCAAACGGATTACTAATTTACCTAGCTCATATCAATTTATAAATTACAGTGCATGGAGAATGCCGTTAATTCTATCGGGGGAAAAACGAAGGAGATACTTTTTCCAAATGGCAGGTTCACGCTACCTTATTCATGATTTCCTTGTGTGTGTAGGTGGTGTAATTATTAGGGAATTAAGTCAAGGTCAGAATACGGCGTATCTGTATACAGCTCCGCCACACCGACTTTAGCCTGTAACTCATTTCCATTCTAAACTGGCCAAACAAGTTAGTAGTAAAACCATAAGGCCTTATTCTAACAACTCGTTTCCATCTGTGTCTCCCAGCTGTACATCCAGGCCAGGCTGCAGGCAGAGTGGGCCAGACTGCTGAGACCAACCCTACAGTTCTTCCTGATCGCGGCGTCTGTGTACACTGGACTGTCTCGTGTGTCTGACTACAAACACCACTGGAGCGACGTCTTGGTTGGCCTTATCCAGGGAGTGCTCATGGCCACACTGGTAGTGAGTAACCACCACACCGCTTCATTTGGTTCGATTTGTACATTTGTTACAATGAAAATTGGTCTTCTGCTCTGATGCTCTCGGCTACTACCGCCCAGAGGTGGTTTCCAAACCCTGTGATCTTTAGCGTAAAGGTGGTTTATACAGTGCATTCGGAACGTATTAAGACCCTTCCCTTTTTCCACATTTGGTTACGTTACAGCCTTATTTTAAAATTGATTAAATTATTATTTTTCATCAACCTACACACAATTCCCCATAATGACAAAACGAAAACAGGTTTAGGAATTTTTGCAAATGTATTAAAAACAGAAATACCTTATTTATGTAAGTACTCAGACCCTATGCTATGAGACTTGAAATTGAGCTCAGGTGCATCCTGTTCCATTGATCATCCTACGGATGTTTCTACAACTTGGAGTCCACCTGTGGTAAATTCAATTGATTGGACATGATTTGGAAAGGCACACACCTGTCTATATAAGGTCCCACAGTTGACCGTGCACGTCACAGCAAAAACCAAGCCATTAGGTCGAAGGAATTGTCCGTAGAGCGCCGAGACAGGATTGTGTCGAGGCACAGATCTGGGGAAGGGTACCAAAACATGTCTGCAGCATTGAAGGTCCAAGAACACATTATTCTTAAATGGAAGAAGTTTGAAACCACCAAGACTCCTCCTAGAGCTGGCCGCCCGGCCAAACTGAGCAATAATGGGAGAAGGGCCTTGGTCAGAGAGGTGACCAAGAACCCGATGGTCACTCTGACAGAGCTCCAGAGTTCCTCTGTGGAGATGGGAGAACCTTCCAGAAGGACAACCATCTCTGCAGCACTCCACCAATCAGGCCTTTATGGTAGTGGCCAGACGGAAGCCACTCCTCAGTAAAAGGCACATGACAGCCCGCTTGGAGTTTGCCAAAAGGCACCTAAAGGACTCTGACCATGAGAAACAACATTCTCTGGTCTGATGAAATCAAGATTGAACTCTTTGGCCTGAATGCCAAGCGTCTGGAGGAAACCTGGCACCATCCCTACGGTGAAGCATGGTGGTGGCAGTTTCATGCTGTGGGGATGTTTTTCAGTGGCAGGGACTGGGAGACTAGTCAGGATTTAGGGAAAGCTGAATGGAGCAAAGTACAGAGATCCTTGATGAAAACTTGCTCCAGAGAGCTCAGGACCTCAGACTGGGGCGAAGGTTAACCTTCCAACAGGACAACGACCCTAAGCACACAGCCAAGACAACGCAGGAGTGGCTTCGGGACAAGTCTCTGAATGTCCTTGAGTGGCCCAGTCAGAGCCCGGACTTGAACCCGATCAAACATCTCTGGAGAGACCTGAAAATAGCTGTGCAGCGACGCTCCTCATCCAACCTGACAGAGCTTGAGAGGATCTACAGAGAAGAATGGGAGAAACTACCCAAATACAGGTGTGCCAAGCTTTTAGCATCATACCCAAGAAGACTCGAGGCTGTAATCGCTGCTAAAGGTGCTTAAACAAAGTACTGAGTAAAGGGTCTGAATACTTATGTAAATGTGATAGTTTTTATTATATACATTTGCAAAAATGTCTAAAAACCTGTTTTTGCTTTGTCATTATGGGGTAGTGTGTGTAGATTGATGGGGGGAAAATACAATTTAATCCATTTAAAAATAGGGCTGTAACGTAACAAAATGTGGAGAAAGTCAAGGGGTCTGAATACTTTCCGAATGCACTGTATACACCAGTATATAGACCTAGGAATCTCCCAATTTATAGCATTATGGCCATTCTCTTCCATTTTGAATCCTTAAATCTACCACTCTTTTTCCGCTGCAGGTCTTCTTCGTGTCAGACTTCTTCAAGAAGAGGGTTGAGCCTCAGAAGGAGGATATTCCCCACACCACCCTGCAGGAGACGCCCACAAACGGAAACCACTACGACAGCAGCCCCAACTAAACTATAAAGGAGGAGGAGGAACCATACATGGCATGTAGCCAGTGGGGAAGTGTTTACTGCATGCGCATCATACCCCACTAAGGGACGGACCACTGGGGTGGACGGAAAGGCTGAGTCCCAAATGGCACCTTATTCCCTATATAGCATAGCCTATATGGCTCTGGTCAAAAGTACTGTACTATGTAGGGAAATAGGTTGCCATTTGGGACGTAGGCAAACCTGTGAATGTAACCCTGCTTTGTGCATTCCTGACCTATGACCTGGAGCCTAGCTGTCTGTCAGAGTTCCCTATTGGACATTGAGTCCCACCCATGTTGCCTTGGCTGGACTGCTACTATCACAGCTTCCTGTGTATTATCATTACTATCCCAACCAGACTAATATAATGCATCTGTAGCTGACTATCTCGACAAGACTAATATAATGCATCTGTACCTGACTATCTTGACAAGACTAATATAATGCATCTGTACCTGACTATCTCGACAAGACTAATATAATGCATCTGTACCTATCTCGACAATACTAATATAATGCATCTGTACCTGACTATCTTGACAAGACTAATATAATGCATCTGTACCTGACTATCTTGACAAGACTAATATAATGCATCTGTACCTGACTATCTCGACAAGACTAATATAATGCATCTGTACCTGACTATCTCGACAAGACTAATATAATGCATCTGTACCTGACTATCTCGACAATACTAATATAATGCATCTGTACCTGACTAATATAATGCATCTGTACCTGAAGCAACAAAATAGACAAACAAAATACCTTACTTTTTATCCATCTGTATGTAAAAAAAAATCACTACAGACTTTATTACAATTGTGTTCAAACTATGTACAAATGTGTTGCACTTTTTGGAAGGAAAAAAGCCATTTTATGCTTAACATGAACACCAATAAAAATATTAAAAAACACATTTGTCTGGATGATATCATGATGGAAGGACACACTGAAGATACGCAAAACAACAAATGCAGATCTGTCTTACAAAGTTGATTTCTCAGTCACAAAATACAACAAATCACAGATATAGACTGGCAGCAAACACAATATCCCTCTTGATTTTTGTGATACCTATAAGGAAAAACAGAATAAATATGAGCATTTACTTGCTAAAGCCAATGTACACCTATAGACTAAGACTATATTAGACATCTTATTGAAGTCGCCTAATGGGTGCCTCACAACAAACTGGTCCATAAAACTCGAGATTTGTTTCGGTCGGGGTCCAAAGATCCGCACAAGTTTGTAGTAATTCAGTTTCCAAGTGTCTAGCTGAAACCTAACACAGAACCTAGTGTATGGTATACCCGAGGGTTGCCTCCACAGACTGCAGAGTACCCGAGGGTTGCCTCCACAGACTGCAGAGTACCCAAGGGTTACCTCCACAGACTGCAGAGTACCCGAGGGTTACCTCCACAGACTGCAGAGTACCCGAGGGTTGCCTCCACAGACTGCAGAGTACCCGAGGGTTGCCTCCACAGACTGCAGAGTACCAGAGGTTTACCTCCACAGACTGCAGAGTACCCGAGGGTTGCCTCCACAGACTGCAGAGTACCCGAGGGTTGCCTCCACAGACTGCAGAGTACCCAAGGGTTACCTCCACAGACTGCAGAGTACCCGAGGGTTGCCTCCACAGACTGCAGAGTACCCGAGGGTTGCCTCCACAGACTGCAGAGTACCAGAGGTTTACCTCCACAGACTGCAGAGTACCCGAGGGTTGCCTCCACAGACTGCAGAGTACCCGAGGGTTGCCTCCACAGACTGCAGAGTACCCGAGGGTTACCTCCACAGACTGCAGAGTACCCGAGGGTTGCCTCCACAGACTGCAGAGTACCCGAGGGTTGCCTCCACAGACTGCAGAGTACCCGAGGGTTACCTCCACAGACTGCAGAGTACCCGAGGGTTGCCTCCACAGACTGCAGAGTACCAGAGGTTTACCTCCACAGACTGCAGAGGAAGTTTTAGGACCAGTTTGCCAAAAAGGACTAAATAGCCATTTTAAAAGAAGATTCTCAGTTCAGCATGCTTCCTAGTCCAGTAGGCTTAATCTGGGTGTGGGAAGCCGGCTATAAGAGGGCAGTAGGCCGAACAGACTTACCCTCTGCAAACTTGATCTCCTACTAGTTTAGACTATAGTTGAATACTCTGAGCTGTGTGAGGATTGAGTCAGCCAGTGAGCAGAACAGATCTTACCCTCTGCAAACTTGTTCTCCAGCTCGGTGTTGCCGATGGCCTTGGCTGCCTGACACATCTGACGCAGTAGCTCCTCCAGGCGACGCATACAGCGGATTATACTACCTACAGACAGACAGACAGACATCAATATGCAAACAGACAACTCAGCACAGCGCAGGGAGACAGAATTATACTCCTTCAGACCGACAGAAAGTAGGGTTATACTAAAGACCGACAGAACGGGAGGTTATATTTAAGACCGACAGAACGGGAGGTTATATTAAAGACAGACAGAACGGGGGGTTATACTAAAGAGACAGAACGGGGGATTATACTAAAGACCGACAGAACGGGAGATTATACTAAAGACCGACAGAACGGGGGATTATACTAAAGACCGACAGAACGGGGGGTTATACTAAAGACCGACAGAACGGGAGATTATACTAAAGACCGACAGAACGGGAGATTATACTAAAGACCGACAGAACGGGAGATTATACTAAAGACCGACAGAACGGGAGATTATACTAAAGACAGACAGAACGGGAGATTATACTAAAGACAGACAGAACGAGGGATTATACTAAAGACAGAATGGGGGATATACTAAAGAGACAGAACGGGGGGTTATACTAAAGAGACAGAACGGGGGGTTATACTAAAGAGACAGAACGGGGGGTTATACTAAAGAGACAGAACGGGGGGTTATACTAAAGACAGACAGAACAGGGGGTTATACTAAAGACAGACAGGGTTATACTAAAGACATAGCACAGACACAGGGCTGAGTGCAACACAGATTATACTCCCTATGGACAGAGCAAAGAGACGGGGCTCATTATGCAAACACTCCCTTCAGCCAGTTCAGCACAAAGCACAGAGAGAAACAGGGGTCAGTTTGACCAAAGCAATACCTGGCTATCAAGCCTGATAGACCCAAGTCAAAATAACAACATTGGAGCCACCAAGGCTCAAGGGAAGGGGAGAGTTGCAATAAAGTTAGAGTTGCAGGTAATCATTAAGGGTTAACTGAAACAACCTTGGGAGTGTTCAGTGAGTACCTACTACACCACGACGTGGTACCCTGAGTACCAGCCACACCACAACGTGGTACCATGAGTACCAACCACACCACAACGTGGTACCATGAGTACCAACCACATCACAACGTGGTACCCTGAGTACCAACCACACCACAACGTGGTACCATGAGTACCAACCACAACAAGGCTCCCCCTGTCAGAGTGACCAGACCCCTACTCAACGAGAGAGAAGACCAATACTCCCTCTTACTCACTCCAACTCCCCATCCCCCCTTAGTAAAACACAACCACAGTTTCCAGCCAAGCTTAGCTTCACATGGAACCCAGAGCCAAAATCTCAGACAGATCTAATAAATTAACTTGGATCATGGTCGTCGTAATTAAAAAGGAAGATGCATATTTGACTGCTCATGTCAGGGTGATATCCGGAGCCAAATACGAACGTTCTCTCACAGTGACCTTGGGGAGAGAATGAGAGCTTTAGGGGGGGGGGTCGGTTTCAGTCATTTCTCATTATTTTAAATCCTCTACTCTCATGATGCCTTAAAGGGATACTTCGGGATTTTGGCAATAAAGCCCTTTATCTACTTCCCCAGAGTCTGATGAACTCATGGATACCATTTTTATGTCTCTGTGTCCAGTATGAAGGACTTTAAACGCAGTTTTGAGAGCCAATGCTAACTAGTGTTAGCGCAATGACTGGAAGTCTATGGTGTTTTAGCGCAATGACTGGAAGTCTATGGTATCTACTAGCATGCCAGCAGTTACCATAGACTTCCAGTCATTACACTAATGATAGTTAGCAAGTTCCTTCAAACTAAACGCAGAGACACAAAAATGGGTATCCCTTTAAAGCTACAATCTGGGATTAGTTTTTCAGCGAAACGGCAGCGCCGTCCCTTGTTTTCGTATACAGCTGAGGGATTGGGATGGGGCTGGGGAAATGCAGGCCAAACCCCTCTCAAATTCATAGACAGTGCCACTCTTGATGTAAGGCCAGTCCATTGCATCCATTTGATAGTTGTTAACATTTTGAAGCTATACATATTGCAGCCCATTGAAGGTCATCCAGGGCTGGTTAATTTTTTTTTGAAGAATCTCTCCCACTCCAAGCCTCCAACAATGTACCTCTTTCAGACAAAAACAATTCCTGACAAGATATTGGACCACAGCCAAATCAGAACGCAGAGAATGTTTCAACATTAGAGTTCTTCACCAGGTCTTTTGGCTCACCTTCAATATACTACAACATGTCACTCTGGATAAGAGCGTCTGCTAAATGACTTAAACGTGAAATGTGAATGTACTACAACATGAACAATGCCAAAACTAATTAATAGTGTTATTAACTACTAGTTGTAGACATTGGAAACAGAAAGACCCCACACGGAAACAGAAAAACAACAATTGGTAAGTGCTCAGCCATCCATTTCATTGGCATTGGGGGCAGGCGTTAAGCGAGTTACCTTGCACTGATTGTAAGTTTGATAAGATCACCTGCTAAATGACTCAAATGCACGTACAATTTACCTTCAAAGATGTCTGATGTCCTGCATAAAAACAACATTTGGAAAGAGCTGTCCATTTCATAGTTCTGGACCGGTATTAGGGCGACAGGTGTTGGTGGGGTAGTTACCTTCGAAGACGTCGGTCATCTTGCAGATCTGAGCGAAGGTGGATCCGTTAGCCCAGGTGTAGACCACGTCCATCAGGTGAGGCCTGAACTTGTCCAGGTACGTCTCCTCATCCACCTCCAGTTTAGCCTCCGCAGACACCTTGGCAATGCGCTTGGCACACTCCTGACAACCAGACAGTTCAGGAAAGCAGACATTGAATAATAAATAACATGTTCAAGCTCAGAATAATTAATTAAAGTCGGTTGGGAGCTCAATCCTTGTCAAATAAAGTAAATAGAAAATGGACAGGAAATGTATTATTCATTTCAGCTTTATTGTAGTTTGCTGTTCATCTCAAGCAGCCATTCACATGAAGGAAAACACTCAGGCAGGGAGACCCAATCTTAAATCTTTCACCAAACATCTAGATTGTAGACTGTGGACCTAGCTGGCTTGGCAGTGCTGACAGGTTTCAGCAGACAGAAACAGCAATAAGTCAATAGAACAGGTAAACTGGTTGGCTGCCAAGTCTCACATACATTGCAGTGTAGTTAAACATGTATGCTTTGGTTTAGCATGAGCTAAGTCTTAGAAACCACACATCTGAAAAGCAGACTAAACCAGGTCTGTGGGGTGTTTCACAAAGCACCGTCACCAAGTATCCAGTTTGTTACCATGCCCATTGCAATTCTATATTTATGAAGTTATTTAATAATATTTAGAAAAGCCAGCTGCTAAACTCATTGGCTGTGCCCCAAATCCACTACTTTTGACCAGGGACACACATTGATCCTGCTTTGTAACCTAGGCTAACCCCATGGACAGCTCCTATTCTGCAGTGTAGTGATGAATGTTTACCTGCATCTGTCTCAGTGGTCCAGCCAGCTGCTCTGTCAGCTTGGGCATCTCGTTTGCCTGAGGGAAGAAAGAGAACACAAACATGACGTTAGTCTAACGCTTCGGATACGACCACCTGCTGCGTGTCGAAGAGCAGTGGATGTTTTCAACATGCAGAAATGTTGGAAAATCAACAGAAAATGTCAGCCGATGTTGTGGTCCGAGGCACTCGGTAGCAGGATAATTAATCTGTCTCTGCTCCTGTACTCCTAAGTGTCAATAAAACATTACTGCCGTCTGTCGGTTATTGATTTAAGAAACATGCCGAGTGACCCACTTTAGTAATGGGAGGGAGCACTCACACTGCAGAGCATCTGGTTCTACTGTGTCGGCTAAGTGTTTCTTCTCTAAAGGTCACGGATGACCTTAGCATTTTCTCCCTCCACCCTAGCTGCTAGATCTCAAACTAGAAACGGTCACACTATTTTGTCCTTAGCTTCAATTGGGATGTCCTTTGATAGCCTGACTAACAATAGGACGCCGGACGACAGCGGGGGCGACAGGACGCCGGACGACAGCGGGGGCGACAGGACGCCGGACGACAGCGGGGGCGACAGGACGCCGGACGACAGCGGGGCGACAGGACGCCGGACGACAGCGGGGCGACAGGACGCCGGACGACAGCGGGGCGACAGGACGCCGGACGACAGCGGGGGCGACAGGACGCCGGGACGACAGCGGGGGCGACAGGACGCCAGCGGGGGCGACAGGACGCCAGCGGGGGCGACAGGACGCCGGCGGGGCGACAGGACGCCGGACGACAGCGGGGGCGACAGGACGCCGGACGACAGCGGGGGCGACAGGACGCCGGACGACAGCGGGGGCGACAGGACGCCGGACGACAGCGGGGGCGACAGGACGCCGGACGACAGCGGGGGCGACAGGACGCCGGACGACAGCGGGGCGACAGGACGCCGGACGACAGCGGGGCGACAGGACGCCGGACGCCAGCGGGGCGACAGGACGCCGGACGCACAGCGGGGGCGACAGGACGCCGACGACAGCGGGGGCGACAGGACGCCAGCGGGGCGACAGGACGCCGGGCGACAGCGGGGCGACAGGACGCCAGCGGGGCGACAGGACGCCGGACGACAGCGGGGCGACAGGACGCCGGACGCCAGCGGGGCGACAGGACGCCGGACGACAGCGGGGGCGACAGGACGCCAGCGGGGGCGACAGGACGCCGGACGACAGCGGGGGCGACAGGATGCCAGCGGGGGCGACAGGACGCCGGACGACAGCGGGGGCGACAGGACGCCGGACGACAGCGGGGGCGACAGGACGCCGGACGACAGCGGGGCGACAGGACGCCGGACGACAGCGGGGGCGACAGGACGCCGGACGACAGCGGGGCGACAGGACGCCGCGGGGCGACAGGACGCCGGACGACAGCGGGGGCGACAGGACGCCGGACGCCAGCGGGGGCGACAGGACGCCAGCGGGGGCGACAGGACGCCGGACGACAGCGGGGGCGACAGGACGCCGGACGCCAGCGGGGGCGACAGGACGCCAGCGGGGGCGACAGGACGCCAGCGGGGGCGACAGGACGCCAGCGGGGGCGACAGGACGCCAGCGGGGGCGACAGGACGCCGGACGACAGCGGGGGCGACAGGACGCCAGCGGGGGCGACAGGACGCCGGACGACAGCGGGGGCGACAGGACGCCGGACGACAGCGGGGGCGACAGGACGCCAGCGGGGGCGACAGGACGCCGGACGACAGCGGGGGCGACAGGACGCCGGACGACAGCGGGGGCCACAAGAGGCCGGACGACAGCGGGGCGACAGGACGCCGGACGACAAGACACTGGAAGACTGCGGCATGTGAATGTCACAGAGCCGATCTGCTGACAGACAACAGAGAGGCACGAGAGACGGAGACCTGCAGGCAGTAGACATGACATATAGACGATTATAGAAGACTAAATTGCAATGTAGACAGATATCATATGATAATACACAAACACATGGAGCTGGCCCATTAATGTAGTGCTGACATGATGATACACACGGCACTAGACCTTTCCTCAAGACTACACCTGTAGCTAGACCCTTACTTCAGGCATTTCACACCCCAGCACCAAGTTGGAACAGCCCCTAACTGAGGGCTGCCATAATGGGGCCAGCAGTGGAGAGTCTCTGGCTCTGCATCTCCCTGCTTACAGAGGGGGGAAACGTGCCAGAGACCTACAAAGGCCTACTTTTAACAGATTGACCGCCCACTGCCTGGATGTTTAGAGAGTGGAATTTGTTATTGGGGAGGTCTGAAATTGAGCTAAAGCCAAGACAAAACGTTTTCAAACATTTGACACAGGAATTCCTTGAGGGGAGAGGAAGCGCCAAGAGGACGTACTGGAGATCTAATTAATCTTTAAAACACTTCAAATTCAAGAGATGGGGTCACTAGGCTACTATCAGGTAATAGGTTAGAGTGCTTTTCTTGATGTATGTATGTATGTATGTATGTAAGAGGTGTCGTGATGGTATTTAAAGTTGAAGAGTGTGGGAAAGGAGGATGTTGTTTATCCGGCCAAAAGTGTTTTATCTGATTGCGTAGGAAATGTACTGTGCATGTGAGTGTGTGTGTGGCTTACATTCTCCTGGAAGACGAAGACACTGAGCAGAGCAGTAACCTGTTCTGCAGTCAGATCGTTGAACAGACCGTTGAACACCATCTCAGTCAACAGCAGCTCATCAGCACTGGATCAAACACAACACAGCTCTCAGATCAGTCACAGTGTCATTATAGATGGGGTTTTTTACCGCATGTTCATATACACTGAACAAAAATATAAACGCAACATGTAAAGTTTTGGACCCATGTTTCCTGAGCTGAAATAAAAGATCCCAGAAATGTTTCACACGCACAAAAAGCTTATTTATCTAAGAAACAATTGCACAAATTTGTTTACATCCCTGTTAGTGAGCGCTTCTCTTTTGCCAAGATAATCCATCCACCTGACAAGTGTGGCATATCAGGAAGATCATTAAACAGCATGATCAATTCACAGGTGCACCTTGTACTGGGGACAATAAAAGGCCACTCAAAATGTTTTGTCACAACACAATGCCACAGATATCTCAAGTTTTGAGGGAGCCTGCAATTGGCATGCTGACCTCAGGAATGTCCACCAGATCTGTTGCCAGAGAATTTAATGTTAATTTCTCTACCATAAGCCGCCTCCAACGTTGTTTTAGAGAATTTGGTAGTATGTCCAACCGGCTTCACAACCGCAGACCACATGTAACCACGCCAGCCCAGGCCCTCCACATCTGGCTTCTTCACCTGTGGGATCGTCTGAGACCAGCCACCTTAACAGCTGATGAAACTGTGGGTTTGCACAACCGAAGATTTTCTGCACAAACTGTCAAAAACTGTCTCAGGGAAGCTCATCTGCGTGCTCATCTTCCTCACCAGGGTCTTGACCGGACTGCAGTTTGACGTCGTAACCGACTTCAGTGGGCCTTCGACGGCCACTGGCACACTGTAGAAGTTTGCTCTTCACGGATGAATCCTGGTTTCAACTGTACCGGGCAGAAGGCAGACCGGGCAGATGGCAGACCGGGCAGATGGCAGACCGGGCAGATGGCAGACCGGGCAGATGGCAGACCGGGCAGATGGCAGACCGAGTATATGGCATCATGTGGGTGAGCGGTTTGCTGATGTCAACATTGTGAACAGAGTGCCCCATGGAGGCGGTGGGGTTATGGTATGGGCAGGCATAAGCTACGGACAACCAACACAATTACATTTTATCGATGGCAATTTGAAAGCACAGAGATACTGTGACGAGATCCTGAGGCCCATTGTCGTGGCATTCATCCAATGCCATCACCTCATGTTTCAGCATGATAATACACGGCCCCATGTCGCAAGGATCTGTACACAACTTCTTGGAAGCTGAAAATGTCCAAGTTCTTCCGTGGCCTGCATAACTCACGAGACATGTCACTCATTGAGCATGTTTGGGATGCTCTGGATCGACGTGTGCGACAACGTATTCCAGTTCCCGCCAATATCCAGCAACTTCACACAGTCATTGACGAGGAGAGGGACAACATTCCACAGTTCACAATCAACAGCCTGATCAACTCCATGCAAAGGAGATGTCATGCTGCATGAGGAAAATGGTGGTCACACCAGATACTGACTGGTATTCTGATCCACACCCCAATTTTTTTTTTTAAAGGTATCTTTGACCAACAGATGCATATCTGTATTCCCAGTAGGGCTGACCCCAATTATTTGGCTGGTTGATTGTTTGGTCAATAGGCTGTTGGTTGACCAAGATTTGTTTTAGTCGAGCAGTATCAAATATATATAAATATTTTTTATGGCACACGAGACACCGGTCTTATTCGCGCCCACCTCTGTGAACTAATTAATTGCTGAGGCCGAGACTAATCCATTGCGGAGGCCATGGGGATGGAACAGTCTAGGGGAGTGTGGTTGCACAATGCACGTCTCTCCCCCCAGAATGCGCCCTCTCCCGTTAATTTGTGCACATTAATTGTTTCATAACTTCATTGTGTGAATTGTTTGCGTTTGATTTTTAGTGTCTATCAATTCCCCATTACATATATCACCAGTAGTACATTTACTGTTAATTCCTAATCAACAATGTTTGTTTGGTTACGGTAATGTCTGTTAATGCATTCAATGTATTATTATTCCAATCTATTAACATTATCATTGTCGGAGTGGACCAGTTGTTTGCAGAGCACACAACCTATGCTACACTTGTGAGAAACAAGTTTTGGTATTTTTCATTCCATTTATGAGTTTTGTCAATTTAGTCATTGTCTGGTGTTTGGAGCGCTCCCTGTCAATGTTGAGTAAGAACGCACACCTGATTACGCATAGAAGTAGGCCTATAGGCTACCTGGCCTGCGTGCAAATGTTGGCATATAAAATGTGCCCATTTGGGGATAAAATTGTATTTCTGATTGGTTTAATGCACCACCACTTATGAGCTGTGGAGCTTCTCAAAGTAATGTTTTCTTCAACGTAAACAGCAAGCAAACAAAGTCTGATTTTACATCCATTGAGAATGACAATAATTCCTCAATTTATTCGAAAAATCTTTTCAGCTCTCTCCCTTTCGATAACCACTCAGCATGAAACTGAAAAATGTCATGCTCTGATCCATGCTCTGATCATAAAATAGGCCTACCTGATTACTTCTTATCCCTTGTGCAAATAGCTTACAGCTGTGTCTGTTCCGAGCTCACTGAAGCTGGAAACTGAGGGCCCAGAATATTTTATACAATGTTGCAAGGAGCTTCAGGCCAGAATAGTTGATACAATGTTTCAAGTTCGTTGCAGACAGGCCATGCGTAGCCAATGTGAGTTACAGTGGGGAGAACAAGTATTTGATACACTGCCGATTTTGCAGGTTTTCCTACTTACAAAGCATGTAGAGGTCTGTAATTTTTATCATAGGTACACTTCAACTGTGAGAGACGGAATCTAAAACAAAAATCCAGAAAATCACATTGTATGATTTTTAAGTAATTAATTTGCATTTTATTGCATGACATAAGTATTTGATCACCTACCAACCAGTAAGAATTCCGGCTCTCACAGACCTGTTAGTTTTTCTTTAAGAAGCCCACCTGTTCTCCACTCATTACCTGTATAAAAAGACACCTGTCCACACACTCAATCAAACAGACTCCAACCTCTCCACAATGGCCAAGACCAGAGAGCTGTGTAAGGACATCAGGGATAAAATTGTAGACCTGCACAAGGCAGGGATGGGCTACAGGACAATAGGCAAGCAGCTTGGTGAGCAGGCAACAACTGTTGGCGCAATTATTAGAAAATGGAAGAAGTTCAAGATGACGGTCAATCACCCTCGATCTGGGGCTCCATGCAAGATCTCACCTCGTGGGTCATCAATGATCATGAGGAAGGTGAGGGATCAATGACCTGAAGAGAGCTGGGACCACAGTCTCAAAGAAAACCATTAGTAACACACTACGCCGTCATGGATTAAAATCCTGCAGCGCACGCAAGGTCCCCCTGCTCAAGCCAGCGCATGTCCAGGCCCGTCTGAAGTCTGCCAATGACCATCTGGATGATCTAGAGGAGGAATGGGAGAAGGTCATGTGGTCTGATGAGACAAAAATAGAGCTTTTTGGTCTAAACTCCACTGCGCGTGTTTGGAGGAAGAAGAAGGATGAGTACAACCCCAAGAACACCATCCCAACCGTGAAGCATGGAGGTGGAAACATAATTCTTTGGGGATGCTTTTCTGCAAAGGGGACAGGACGACTGCACTGTATTGAGGGGAGGATGGATGGGGCCATCTATCGCGAGATCTTGGCCAACAACCTCCTTCCCTCAGTAAGAGCATTGAAGATGGGTCGTGGCTGGGTCTTCCAGCATGACAACAACCCGAAACACACAGCCAGGGCAACTAAGGAGTGGCTCCGTAAGAAGCATCTCAAGGTCCTGGGTGGCCTAGCCAGTCTCCAGACCTGAACCCAATAGAAAATCTTTGGAGGGAGCTGAAAGTCCGTATTGCCCAGCGACAGCCCCGAAACCTGAAGGATCTGGAGAAGGTCTGTATGGAGGAGTGGGCCAAAATCCCTGCTGCAGTGTGTGCAAACCTGGTCAAGACCTACAGGAAACGTATGATCTCTGTAATTGCAAACAAAGGTTTCTATACCAAATATTAAGTTCTGCTTTTCTGATGTATCAAATACTTGTCATGCAATAAAATGCAAATTAATTACTTAAAAATCATACAATGGGATTTTCTGGATTTTGTTTTAGATTCCGTCTCTCACAGTTGAACTGTACCTATGATAAAAATTGCAGACCTCTACATGCTTTGTAAGTAGGAAAACCTGCAAAATCGGCAGTGTATCAAATCCTTGTTCTCCCCACTGTATATGTGGGTTTTTTGGTGTTTGTTTTTGTATTTTACCCCCTTTTCAATGACGATCTTGTCTCATCGCTGCAACTCCAACGAGCTCGGGAGAGGCGAAGGTCGAGTAATGCGTTCTCCGAAACATGACCCGCTAAACCGCGCTCCTTAATACCCGCCCGCTTAACTCGGAAGCCAGCTGCACCAAAGTGTCGGAGGAAACACCATTCAACTGACGACCGAAGTCAGCCTGCAGGCGCCCAGCCCGCCACAAGGAGTCGCTAGAGAGCGATGAGCCAAGTAAAGCCCCACCGGCCAAACCCTCCCCTAACATTGCTGGGCCAATTGTGTGCCGCCCTATGGGACTCCCGGTCACGGACGGTTGTGACACAGCCTGAGATATTTAAATTTTTTTGGCAATAGTTACTTTTTAGGTTTGTATCATTTTCAATTGTACAGAATTTTTATGAACCACATGACAATGAATTTGAGATATGAATACATTATTATAAATGAAATTAAACTGTTCCACGTAAATGTGCATATGAAAACCATAACTGGCAAGCAGATCGGTAGAAATGGTAAGATAAATTGGCATTCCACATAAGGTCTGCCGATTCCTCGTGTAGCCTGTTACTGGCAACTTCAGGAGAGTAACAGGCAGAATCTGCGAAAGCCTGTAGGAGCGGGAGGAGAATGGTCGGGACAGGTTACGTTTTTTTTTCTTCTGGTTATCTTGATCTCTGGCTCCCTCGAGTCATTTGTGTCTTATTTCATCAAACAGTGAGCTTAAAGCATCAGACAAGCTCAATGCACATATAGTTGATTTTATTAAAAACACATAGGGTGTGTATATATGGAAAAATACACATTTTAATTTTGTCCAATCGATTGGTCGAAAAAACAGATGACTTTCGGTCTACTAAGATTTATTTTTTGGCGGGGACAGTCCTAATTCCCAGTAATGTGAAATCCATAGATTAGGGCCTAATGAATTCATTTCAATTGACTGATTTCCTTATATGAACTAACTCAGTAAAATCTTTGAAATTGTTGTATGTTGCATTTATATTTTTGTTCAGTGAGAATATAACTGTTCTAAGATCAGTTGAACATTTCTGTTCGCAGCAGCTCATCAGCACTGGATCATACAAAGCAATAACACAGGTATCAGATCTGTCACAGTATTGTTACAGAGAGATTCAATAGCATGGTAATATACACACTGTTCTAGGATCAATCATTTTTATTACAGAGAGGGGTTTAATACAGCCTTAGACAGAATTATAACATAACCTTGCTTTTAAATAGGTTACATGATAAGATTGGGCTCGGTACATCTGCTATTGTCTGGTCTTAGATTAGAACTACCTCAGATCGCCATGTATCTATGTGGATGGAGTTAAATCTGACTAGTCTAGGTTCTATTCTAGGTCCTGTGCTTTTCACCATTATCAAAATGCAAACGGAGTAAAGCGTTACTGCCGCAGATCTTCTTTTCCTTACCTGCTGATCTCACAGGCCACTCGGCCCTTCATCTCGATGACATCAGAGGAAGTGGCGAACCCCAGACGCCTCAGGACACGCTTCCTGCACTTCAGCTCATCCATCTGAAGCACAGTCCTAGCCTTCTTCAGCTCCTGCTTGGCCCCTTTAATGTCCCCTGCAATCTGACAGACAGACACACAGGATAACACTGTTTAAGACATTACCCTCTAATAAGGAAATGTATAAAGAAAATATTAGTGCTCTCAAGTTTTTTTGGATAGAAAAGGTGCTTAGGCATTGCAGGGGGCGTGGCAATGGGCGCGGTCAGCGCAGCAGAATTATTTTGAACATTTTAAAGGCCCCCATTTTGGTGTTTTTGTGTGTACAATTTTAGCAATTTTATGCCAATTTCCTGCAATTCTCCTTGGAGCCAAGACACATTTTAGCAGTTTTAAAAGTTAATTTCCTGCAATTCTACACATTTTGCCATGGACCTGAGAGAAAACGTTGCAGTTTTAAAGCACATTTCTAGGGATTCTACACATGAGAGAAAATGTTGCAGTTTAATAAAGTACAGTTTGGACTTAGGCGTACAAAAAAACGCTTAGGCGGCCTGCACAAGTGTTTCTATGGCAGACAAATCCCTGCTCTCAGTGCAAACAAAACTTTTAAATGTACTATTTTATTCATATAATAAAGCCATGACGGTGATGTTTCAAATCAACATTTAATAATAAAAATGTATTTGTCACATGCGCTAAATACAACAGGTGTAGACCTTACCGTGAAATGCTTACTTACAAGCCCTTAACCAACAATGCAGTTTAAAAAATAGTTTAAAAAATATTTCCTAAATAAAGTAACTAATAAAATAAAAAGTAACAATAAAATAACGAGGATACAATTGAAGTCGGAAGTTTACATACACCTTAGCCAAATACATTTCATCTCAGTTTTTCACAATTCTTGACATTTAATCCTAGTAAAAATTCCCTGTCTTAGGTCTGTTAGGATCACCACTTCATTTTAAGAAAGTGAAATGAACAATACACTGCTTAAAAAAATAAAGGGAACACTAAAATAACACATCCTAGATCTGAATGAATGAAATAATCTTATTAAATACTTTTTTCTTTACATAGTTGAATGTGCTGACAACAAAATCACAAAAATTATCAATGGAAATCAAATGTATCAACCCGTGTCTGGATTTGAAGTCACCCTCAAAATTAAAGTGGAAAACCACACTACAGGCTGATCCAACTTTGATGTAATGTCCTTAAAACAAGTCAAAATGAGGCTCAGTAGTGTGTGTGGCCTCCACGTGCCTGTATGACCTCCCTAAAATGCCTGGGCATGCTCCTGATGAGGTGGTCTCCTGATGGATCTCCTCCCAGACCTAGACTAAAGCATCCACCAACTCCTGGACAGTCTGTGGTGCAACGTGGCGTTGGTGGATGGAGCGAGACATGATGTCCCAGATATGCTCAATTGGATTCAGGTCTGGGGAACGGGCGGGCCAGTCCATAGCATCAATGCCTTCCACTTGCAGGAACTGCTGACACACTCCAGCCACATGAAGTCTAGCATTGTCTTGCATTAGGAGGAACCCAGGGCCAACCGGCCCCCCAAAGAAATGCCACCCCACACCATGACTGACCCACCGCCAAACCGGTCATGCTGGAGGATGTTGCAGGCAGCAGAACGTTCTCCACGGCGTCTCCAGACTCTGTCACGTCTGTCACATGTGCTCAGTGTGAACCTGCTTTCATCTGTGAAGAGCACAGGGCGCCAGTGGCGAATTTGCCAATCTTGGTGTTCTCTGGCAAATGCCAAATGTCCTGCACGGTGTTGGGCTGTAAGCACAACCCCCACCTGTGGACGTCGGGCCCTCATACCACCCTCATGGAGTCTGTTTCTGACCGTTTGAGCAGACACATGCACATTTGTGGCCTGCTGGAGGTCATTTTGCAGGGCTCTGGCAGTGCTCCTCCTGCTCCTCCTTGCACAAAGGTGGAGGTGGCGGTCCTGCTGCTGGGTTGTTGCCCTCCTACGGCCTCTTCCACGTCTCCTGATGTACTGGCTTGTCTCCTGGTAGCGCCTCCATGCTCTGGACACTACGCTGACACACAGCAAACCTTCTAGCCACAGCTCGCATTGATGTGCCATCCTGGATGAGCTGCACTACCTGAGCCACTTGTGTGGGTTGTAGACTCCGTCTCATGCTACCACTAGAGTGAAAGCACCGCCAGCATTCAAAAGTGACCAAAACATCAGTCAGGAAGCATAGGAACTGAGAAGTGGTCTGTGGTCACCACCTGCAGAACCACTTCTTTATTGGGGGTGTCTTGCTAATTGCCTATAATTTCCACCTGTTGTCTATTCCATTTGCACAACAGCATGTGAAATGTATTGTCAATCAGCGTTGCTTCCTAAGTGGACAGTTTGATTTCACAGAAGTGTGATTGACTTGGAGTTACATTGTGTTGTTTAAGTGTTCCCTTTATTTTTTGAGCAGTGTATTAGAGAGAATGATTTATTTCAGCTTTTATTTCTTTCATCACATTCCCAGTGGGTCAGAAGTTTACATACACTCAATTAGTATTTGGTAGCATTGCCTTTAAATTGTTTAACTTGGGTTAAATGTTTCGGGTAGCCTTCCACAAGCTTCCCACAATAAGTTGGGTGAATTTTTTACATTTTTAGTCATTTAGCAGACGCTCTTATCCAGAGCGACTTACAGTTAGTGAGTGCATACATTATTTTTTATTGTATTTTTTATACTGGCCCCCCGTGGGAAACGAACCCACAACCCTGGCGTTGCAAACGCCATGCTCTACCAACTGAGCTACATCCCTACCGGCCATTCCCTCCCCTACCCTGGACGACGCTGGGCCAATTGTGCGCCGCCCCATGGGTCTCCCGATCGCGGCCGGCTACGACAGAGCCTGGATTCGAACCAGGATCTCTAGTGGCACAGACCACTACGCCACTCGGGAGATTTTGGCCTATTCCTCCTGACAGAGCTGGTGTAACTGAGTCAGGTTTGTAGGCCTCCTTGCTCGCACATGCTTTTTCTGTTCTGCCCACAAATGTTCTATAGGATTGAGGTCAGGGCTTTGTGATGGCCACTCCAATATCTTGACTTCGTTGTCCTTAAGCCATTTTGCCACAACTTTAGAAGTATGCTTGGGTTCATTGTCCATTTTGAAGATCCATTTGCGACCAAGCTTTAACTTCCTGACTGATGTCTTGAGATGTTGCTTCAATATATCCACATAATTTTCCTTCCTCATGATGCCATCTATTTTGTGAAGTGCACCAGTCCCTCCTGCAGCAAAGCACCCCCACAGCATGATGCTGCCACCCCCGTGCTTCACAGTTGGGATGGTGTTCTTCGGCTTGCAAGCTTCCCCTCTTTTTCCTCCAAACATATCGATGGTCATTATGGCCAAACAGTTCAATTTTTTTTATGGCGGTTTTGGAGCAGTGGCTTCTTCCTTGCTGAGCGGCCTTTCAGGTTATGTCGATATAGGACTCGTTTTACTGTGGATATAGATACTTTTGTACCGGTCTTCACAAGGTCCTTTACTGTTGTTCTGGGATTGATTTGCACTTTTCGCACCAAAGTACGTTCATCTCTAGGAGACAGAACGCGTCTCATTCCTGAGCGGTATGACGGCTGCGTGGTCCCATGGTGTTTATACCTGCGTACTATTGTTTGTACAGATGAACGTGGTACCTTCAGGCGTTTGGAAATTGCTCCCAAGGATGAACCAGACTTGTGGATGTCTACAACTTGTTTTCTGAGGTCTTGGCTGATTTCTTTTGATTTTCCCATGATGTCACGCAAAGAGGCACTGAGTTTGAAGGTAGGCCTTGAAATACATCCACAGGTACACCTCCAATTGACTCAAATGATGTCAATTAGCCTATCAGAAGCTTCTAAAGCCATGACATCATTTTCTGGAATTTTCCAAGCTGTTTAAAGGCAGAGTCAACTTAGTGTATGTAAACTTCTGACCCACTGGAATTGTGATAGATTATAAGTGAAATAATCTGTCTGTAAAGAATTGTTGGAAAATTTACTTTTTCATTCACAAAGTAGATGTCCCAACCCACTTGCCAAAACTATAGTTTGTTAACAAGAAATTTGTGGAGTGGTTGAAAATTGAGTTTAATGACTCCAACCTAAGTGTATGTAAACCTCCGACTTCAAATGTACGTACGGTCACTGTGGGGACGACGTCGTCGGTGCACTTATTGATGAAGCCGGTGACTGAGGTGGTATATGCCATTGGATGAATCCCGGAACATATTCCAGTCTGTGCTAGCAAAACAGTCATGTAGCGTAGCATCCGCGTCATCTGACCACTTCCGTATTGAGCGAGTCACTGGTGCTTCCTGCTTTAGTTTTTGCTTGTAAGCAGGAATCAGGAGGATAGAATTATGGCCAGATTTGCCAAATAGAGGGTGAGGGAGAGCTTTGTATGAGTCTCTGTGTGTGGAGTAAAGGTGGGCTAGAGTTTTTTTCCCTCTGGTTGCACGTGACATGCTGATAGAAATGAGGTAAAACGGATGTAAGTTTGCCTGCATTAAAGTCCCCGGCCACTAGGAGCACCACTTCTGGATGAGCATTTTCTTGTTTACTTATGGCCTTATACAGCTCGTTGAGTGCGGTTCGTGGTGGTAAATAGACGGCTACTAAAAATATAGATGAAAACTCTCTTGGTAGATAGTGTGGTCTACAGCTTATCATGAGGTACTCTACCTCAGGCGAGCAATACCTCGAGACTACCTTCATATTAGACATCGCGCACCAGCTGTTATTGACAAAGACACACCACCACTCCTCGTCTTACATGACGTAGCAGTTCTGTCCTGCCGATGCACGGAAAACCCAGCCAACTGTATACTATCCATGTCATCGTTCAGCCACGACTTGGTGAAACATAAGATACAGTTTTTAATGTCCCGTTGGTAGGATAGTCTTGAACGGAGCTCATCCAGTTTATTCTCCAGTGATTGCACGTTGGTCAACAGAACGGATGGTAGAGGCGGGTTACCCACTCGCCGACAAATTCTCACAAGGCACCCCGATCTCCGCCCCCCTTCTTTTCTTCACGCGAATGCTGGGGATTTGGGCCTGGTCTCGGAGAACCAGTATATCCTTCGTGTCAGACTCATAAAAAAAAAATCTTCGTCCAGTTCGAGGTGAGTAATCACTGTTCTGATATCCAGAAGCTCCTTTCGGTCATAAGAAACGGTAGCAGCAACATTATGTACAAATTAAGTTACAATCAATGCGAAAAAACACAAAATAGCACAGTTGGTTAGGAGCCCGTAAAACGGCAGCCATCCCCTCCGGCGCCAAGAGTTCCGATGAAGATTTGTCTTGGTTAACAGTCTCGGTCTGTCTTACAGGTCAGTGTGTTCCTCTCCGCCACACACCGTGCGTAACTGTCCCTGCTTAATTATCCAATTACAGGCTCACCAAACACCACTATAACATGCTGCGGGGAGAGTCTGACAACATGGGATAAATAGACAACACCAGTGATAGGCTACCTCCCGGTCCAACCAGTGTTCGATCACCACCAGTAGCAGGCTAGCTCTCCATCACAGCTCTAGGCGACCCACTGAGTCAGAGGATATTTATTTTACACATTAACTCATATTGTAGAGCCGCTTACCAGATACTTAGTACAGTCTGTATGGTTAGGCCTAAGTCAATTACAACAAATGCACTAGAAATACAATTTAACCAGCTTTGTGTTTCTAGTGAAAGTGTGTCTGCCTGCCTGCCTATCTGCATGTATGTCCTGCTGTGGCAGGCTTTGGACAAGATGTTATGCAGGCTGATCCTTTGTGCAGAGCCGGTGTAATTCTCAGTCATGCCCAATCAAACACAGTGTGTGTGTGTAATCTGGTTTATAGGGCTTTGTCCCTCTGTCCCCATGCACAGACACGTAGTAGTACATCTCACACACATCGATTGCGCAGAGGTCACAAAGGTCATGACCTAGGCCGGTTGTAGGAGAAGGGCCCGTTTCACACTACAGAGCTAACTTAAACCAACCTGAGCTGTACTGTGCCGGCCTGGCTACACATTCACCATATGTGCTGGAATTGAACTGGAAAAAAGGACAGTGTGGAATAGAAAATATAATAACCAAGCCAGCACAGTACAGCTGGGACTTAACACTAATGCTTTCACAGGCACCAAAACGATATAAATGTGTTTCCTTTTTTCTTTCAAATCTCTTCCTCTGCATTTCAAAGCCATTTAAAAAAGACGAACAGGCATTTGGTGCTGAATGTTCTGCCAAAATGTGAGTGAGAGAATGAATGAGAGCCAGATCCAATATTATGTTCCTCTGATAATGTCCTTCGTACATCCTGTGTTTGTTTCTGGCAGTACATTACTTACTGACAGAACGTTGTATGGTCCCCAGCCACACACACACTGCAGTGGTCCTAAAGGACATGAACCAACCAACCATTCAAAATAACACCACCCCACCCATCCTCACCAGGGCTTTCTTCTCGCAGAGGGAGTAGACAGCCTCCAGTCTGGGGTCTGAGTGCATGGGGTGAGAGTACATCCTGTGTTCGAACGCCTCCACCTTCTGGATGATCTTCTTCAGGCCTGGGTCCTTGATGCCCATGTCATCGATGGGGTCCAGCAGGGGAACTCCGTCCGGGAAGCGCTTCTGCACCTCCTGTGTGGTGGGGAAGGGACCAGAGAATGACGCATGAGAACGGCTTTAATGAAAGTTGATGAATACAATAAAACTATATACAGCGCTGGAAAAAATTAAGAGACCACTGCAAAATTATCAGTTTCTTTGGTTTTTCTATTTATAGGTATGTGTAAAAATAACATTTTTGTTTTATTCTATAAACTACTGACATTTCTCCCAAATTCCAAATAAAATGTTTGTTATTTAGAGCATTTATTTGCAGAAAATGACAACTGGTCAAAATAACAAAAAAGATGCAGTGTTGTCAGACCTCGAATAATGCAAAGAAAATAAGTTCATGTTCATTTTTAAACAACACAATACTAATGTTTTAACTTAGGAAGAGTTCAGAAATCAATATTTGGTGGAATAACCCTGATTTTCAATCCCAGCTTTCATGTGTCTTGGCATGCTCTCCACCAGTCTTTCACATTGATGTTGGGTGACTTTATGCCACTCCTGGCGCAAAAATTCAAGCAGCTCGGCTTTGTTTGATGGCTTGTGACCATCCATCTTCCGCTTGATCACATTCCAGAAGTTTTCAATGGGGTTCAGGGCTGGCCATGACAGGGTCTTGATCTGGTGGTCCTCCATCCACACCTTGATTGATGACTTGGCTGTGTGGCATGGCGCATTGTCCTGCTGGAAAAACCAATCCTCAGAGTTGTGAAACAACGTCAGAGCAAAAGGAAGCAAGTTTTCTTCCAGGACAACCTTGTACGTGGCTTGATTCATGCGTCCTTCACAAAGACAAATCTGCCCGATTCCACCTTGCTGAAGCACCCCCAGATCATCACGATCCTCCAAAAAATTTCACAGTGGGTGCGAGACGCTGTGGCTTGTAGGCCTCTCCAGGTCTCCCGTCTAACCATTAGACGACCAGGTGTTGGGCAAAGCTGAAAATTGGACTCATCAGAGAAGATGACCTTACTCCTGTCCTCTACGGTCCAATCCTTATGGTCTTTTGCAAACCTCAGTCTGGCTCTTCTTTGCTTCTCATTGATAAAGGGCTTTTTTCTAGCTTTGCACGACTTCAGCCCAGCCCCTGTTTTGAACTGTCCTCGCCGTGCACTTCACCCCAGCTGCCGTTTGCCATTCTTTTTGTAGGTCACTTGATGTCATCCTACAGTTGAGTGACATTCGAATGAGTTGGCGGTCATCCCGGTCAGTAGAGTGTCGTTTTCGCCCTCTGCTGGTCTGTAGCTTTGTTGTCCCCAATGTCTGCTGCTTGACCTCGTTCTTATGAACCGCCGTCTTTGAAATTTTAAGGATGGAAGCAACCTGACGCTCATTGTATCCCTCTGCCAGTAAAGCCAGAATTGAACCTTCCTTTTCCTCACTCAAAACTTTCCCTTTCAACTCTTTTGGCATGGTCAATAGTTATTTTTTGATTAATATTACTTTTGAGGTACTATTAGCACTGTTTTTACCATCCAGCTGGTCCTATTGCAAGAGGATAGTGATGACCACAGCAGTGGTTTTTATACTTTTCCTCATTAAAATAAGATTTGGTTCAGGTGATCACCTAATCAGTACCTAATTCAGTAGAATGAGGTGTACCTGTGTTGGAATTCAACAGACACTGGAATGGAACGGCTGTCATACATGTAGAGATGCTGATTTAAGAAAAATGTGCAGTGGTCTCTTAATTTTTTCCACAGATGTATAACCGTCTCCAATGTCCCATGCAGCCTGTTTTCGTGGAATAAACGGATTTCTGAGTAGCTTTGACAATAGCGTTAATGGTTGAGAAAGGCATTGATGAACACAAGGCTGTGTGTCTCACCTGTATGGATTTCAGCATGTTTTGTCTGTTGTCATAAGGCCGCAGGTCTTTGGGGATGTAGAGACGGACTGAACTGATGGAGGTCAGGAGGCGGAGCATCACAGGAACCACCTGATCGCAAACAATACAAACAGTATATTATTTTATGTACACTACTAGTCAAAAGTTTGGACACACCTACTCATTCAAGGGTTTTTCTTTATTTTACATTGTAGAATAATAGTGAAGATATCAAAACTATTAAATAACAAATATGGAATCATTTAGTAACCCAATAAGTGTTAAACATCAAAATACACTGCTCAAAAAAATTAAGGGAACACTAAAATAACACATCCTAGATCTGAATGAATGAAATAATCTTATTAAATACTTTTTTCTTTACATAGTTGAATGTGCTGACAACAAAATCACACAAAAATTATCAAGGGAAATCAAATTTTTCAACCCATGGAGGTCTGGATTTGGAGTCACCCTCAAAATTAAAGTGGAAAACCACACTACAGGCTGATCCAACGTTGATGTAATGTCCTTAAAACAAGTCAAAATGAGGCTCAGTAGTGTGTGTGGCCTCCACGTGCCTGTATGACCTCCCTACAACGCCTGGGCATGCTCCTGATGAGGTGGCGGAAGGTCTCCTGAGGGATCTCCTCCCAGACCTGGACTAAAGCATCCGCCAACTCCTGGACAGTCTGTGGTGCAACGTGGCGTTGGTGGATGGAGCGAGACATGATGTCCCAGATATGCTCAATTGGATTCAGGTCTGGGGAACGGGCGGGCCAGTCCATAGCATCAATGCCTTCCTCTTGCAGGAACTGCTGACACACTCCAGCCACATGAGGTCTAGCATTGTCTTGCATTAGGAGGAACCCAGGGCCAACCGCACCAGCATATGGTCTCACAAGGGGTCTGAGGATCTCATCTCGGTACCTAATGGCAGTCAGGCTACCTCTGGCGAGCACATGGAGGGCTGTGCGGCCCCCCAAAGAAATGCCACCCCACACCATGACTGACCCACCGCCAAACCGGTCATGCTGGAGGATGTTGCAGGCAGCAGAACGTTCTCCACGGCGTCTCCAGACTCTGTCACGTCTGTCACATGTGCTCAGTGTGAACCTGCTTTCATCTGTGAAGAGCACAAAGCGCCAGTGGCGAATTTGCCAATCTTGGTGTTCTCTGGCAAATGCCAAACATCCTGCACGGTGTTGGGCTGTAAGCACAACCCCCACCTGTGGACGTCGGGCCCTCATACCACCCTCATGGAGTCTGTTTCTGACCGTTTGAGCAGACACATGCACATTTGTGGCCTGCTGGAGGTCATTTTGCAGGGCTCTGGCAGTGCTCCTCCTTGCACAAAGGCGGAGGAAGCGGTCCTGCTGCTGGGTTGTTGCCCTCCTACGGCCTCCTCCACGTCTCCTGATGTACTGGCCTGTCTCCTGGTAGCGCCTCCATGCTCTGGACACTACGCTGACAGACACAGCAAACCTTCTTGCCACAGCTCGCATTGATGTGCCATCCTGGATGTGCTGCACTACCTGAGCCACTTGTGTGGGTTGTAGACTCCGTCTCATGCTACCACTAGAGTGAAAGCACTGCCAGCATTCAAAAGTGACCAAAACATCAGCCAGGAAGCATAGGAACTGAGAAGTGGTCTGTGGTCACCACCTGCAAAACCAGTCCTTTATTGGGGGTGTCTTGCTAATTGCCTATAATTTCCTAAGTGGACAGTTTGATTTCACAGAAGTGTGATTGACTTGGAGTTACATTGTGTTGTTTAAGTGTTCCCTTTATTTTTTTGAGCAGTGTATATTTTATATTTGAGATTCTTCAAATAGCCACCCTTTGCCTTGATGACAGCTTTGCATTCTCTCAACCAGCTTCACCTGGAATGCTTTTCCAACAGTCTTGAAGGAGTTCCCACATATGCTGAGCACTTGTTGGCTGCTTTTCCTTCACTCTGCGGTCCGACTCATCCCAAACCATCTTAACTGGGTTGAGGTCGGGTGATTGTGGAGGCCAGGTCATCTGATGCAGCACTCATTCACTCTCCTTCATGGTAAAATAGCCCTTACACAGCCTGGAGGTGTGTTGGGTCATTGTCCTGTTGAAAAACAAATGATAGTCCCACTAAGCCCAAACCAGATGGGATGGCATATCGCTGTAGAATGATGTGGTAGCCATGCTGGTTAAGTGTGCTTGAATTATAAATAAATCACAGACAGTGTCACCAGCAAAGCACCCCCACACCATAACACCTCCTCCTCCATGCTTTACGGTGGGAAATACAAATGCGGAGATCATCTGTTCACCCACACCGCGTCTCACAAAGACATGGCGGTTGGAACCAAACATCTCAAATTTGGACTCCAGACCAAAGGACACATTTCCACTGGTTTAATGTCCATTTCTCGTTGTTTCTTGGCCCAAGCAAGTCTCTTCTTCTAATTGGTGTCCTTTAGTAGTGGTTTCTTTGTAGCAATTCGACCATGAAGGCCTGATTCACACGGTCCCCTCTGAACAGTTGATGTTGAGATGTGTCTGTTACTTGAGGTCAGTGAAGCGTTTATTTGGGCTGCAATTTCTGAGGCTGGTAACTAATGAACTTATCCTCTGCAGCAGAGGTAACTGGGACTTCCATTCCTGTGGCGGTCCTCATGAGAGCCAGTTTCATCATAGCGCTTGATTGTTTTTGCGACTGCACTTGAAGAAACGTTCAAAGTTCATGAAATGTTCCGTATTGACTGACCTCCATGTCTTAAAGTACTGATGGACTGTCATTTCTCTTTGCTTATTTGAGCTGTTCTTGCCATAATATGGACTTGGTCTTTTACCAAATAGGGCTATCGTCTGTAACCCCCCCCCACACACAACCTTGTCACAACAAGAACGAAAGAAATTCCACAAATTAACTTAAGAAGGCACACCTGTTAATTGAATGCATTCCAGGTGACTACCTAATGAAGCTGGTTGAGAGAATGCCAAGCGTGTACAAAGCTGTCATCAAGGCAAAGGGTGGCTACTTTGAAGAATCTCAAATATAAAATATATTTTGATTTGTTTAACACTTTTTGGGTCACTAAATGATTCCATATGTTTTATTTCATAGTTTTGATGTCTTGACTATTATTCTACAATGTAGAAAATAGTAAAAATAAAGAAAAACCCAGGAATGAGTAAGTGTGTCCACTTTTGACTGGTACTGTATACAGTTAATCTATAAATATATTAGTATCTATTTAGTATCCAACATGGTAGCTGTCATCGACTGCAGCAGGAGATCCTGAACTCTTAATGGGGTTTTTAAACAGATATACAGAACTAAAATGCAATCCTGACTGCTGCTATGTCTACAAGTCTGAGCAATCTTTATTTTGGCACAAACTGAAGAGCACCTGATTCAACTAATCAACCTTTCCAGTTTAAATCAAATTTGTTCCCCTGGCCTGTACTTCCAGTTAATGCATCGTAACGCGTTTAGCAGGAGCTAGCCCAGAGAGCAGGACCAGGCAGCGTTTCAGCTGGAGTTTATGGGCTCCTCAGAGATAATGAGACGAGGCAGCCAGGCAGCTGAAGTACTCTAGATCTAGACACAGAGCTCAGAGGAGTTTAGGACTGGATGACAGCACTAAATACCACAAGACACTGGGACTCTAAAGGGACTAGTGTACAATGGAGGACAAATGTGCCGTAACCGGAGAGGCAGTTTTAATGCATGGAATTTGGCAGACCTGGGTTCAAATACTATTTGACATCTTTCAAATACTTTGAGTGTATGCTTTTAGCCTGCCTGGAGTGCCAGGTGGTGGGCGGGGTTTGTACTTTAGGGGCTGTTCTATTGGTCAATTAAGCCAGGCAAACTTAACTCAAATGTGCAGCAGCAACAGCTAATGCAATCAGATAAAAAAAACACTGTGGGACAAGAGTGTGAATATGAACTAAGTTTGTAAGGTGTTTATATTACAGGGAGGGTTACAAAACCAAATGTTTTGAACGAGGGTCATTTTTCCCGACCACACCATGTATGGTATGTTTCAATGTGAGAATGAAGGAACGTCTAAGATGGCTCTAAATTAGATAAAATTATAGATAATTTCGCTCTTAAAATCAAGAGATGTTGCCATAGAGATACAATATAGCCTAACAGTGTTCCATTTAATGATGTGGTTGTTGCTTTAAGTTTGAGGGAAGCTCTCTAGGACACAGCACAGCAGCAGTTTGACCATTAACGACTTGGCCATGTTTGATTTCCTTCAGTCTCAAGGACAGTTAGTAACCCCTCCCATAATGATTGTGTGTGGTCTACATTCTAGAACACAATGTAGGATTCCATCCTACTGCTGACCACCAAACTAGGAGTATATAGTGTCCAGTCGTCACAGCAATGCATACACATCGGCTATTTCTCAATTGGTGCCTATTAAGTCTATGACCCTGTGTGAGGCCATACAGGGTCAAAAGTAGTGCGCTAGACTAGGGAGCCATTTCTGATAGACATGGTGTCTCCCATCATATGCACACCTGCATTTCTCCCTTCTCCCCAGTGGCAGCAGGTTTTGCAGCCTCTGTAGCTGCATTCTTCACACTCTCCTGACTACAGTGGACCAGCACCTCCACCACGTAGAGAGGGTCTGCATCACCTGTACTGGCCTGGAGAAGGAAACATACATACTCAACATGGGGACGACACTAAGCTGAAGGACAACACACACGCTATAAAAACACAAGCTATAACAAACTATCTACTTCGTAGTTACTTTAAATACTAATGTTATGTTTTCAAAGACATTCTCTGATAACATTCGTGGTCCTCTGTAGCTCAGCTGGTAGAGAACGGCGCTTGTAACGCCAGGGTAGTGGGTTCGATCCCCGGGACCACCCATACACAAAAATGTATGCACGCATGACTAAGTCGCTTTGGATAAAAGCGTCTGCTAAATGGCATATTATTATTATTATTTTATTATTACCTTGACGTTTGACTTCTTTGAGAAATTAACGACCACACCCCATCCAAAGTCAACATCTTCGTTTTTGACCTGTAAAAAAGGGTCAACGTTATAGGCACATCTGTATGTTCAGCAATAACCCTTATAGTTCCTTATCTGAGCAAAACTAAGTTGGTATAATGTTTTGTATCTGCGTAAGCCCTATTAAACAGAACATAAAGACAAAGTAGATGGGAAATGGTGGAGCACATTTTGTCTATGTGGTTGTGTTATATAGTACGTTTTCAGTTGGTGGTGAAGGCTGTGGTATGAGTGATATTTGTTTCTAACCTTGACCAATCTGCCAGGCTGGAGGAAGGGAAGGCAGTATTTGGGTTTGTGGACGAACTCTTCGATCTCTTTGCCCAGTTTAGCCAACTGCTGGCGGATCTTATAGTAAGTGACCACACTCTCCTCGTTGGGGATCTCTATGGCGTTATACATCTTTTCCAGCTTTGCCATCTCTGTGGAGTTCAAACAGAGGTCAATCACACCCAGAGAAAAACTAGAATGGGGATTCCCGTACTCTCTTCTAATTCTATTTCTATGGTGATCATAGCTAACTGAACACATTGTCCACAGCAGTGGTCAAACGATACCGAAATAGCATCTGATGTTGACATGTACACAGTGTAGAAAACATTAAGAACACCTTCCTAATATTGAGATGATTGCTTGCCAGTCCATGCATCAATACCGGTATAGGTAAAATACGGTTTACCGGCCAGCCCTAAGCGGCATCAGTAAGGGATTATAGCTTTCACCTGGATTCACCTGGTCAGTCTATGTCATGGAAAGAGCAGGTGTTCATGTTTTGTACACTCAGTGTATAGGGTTCAGATGATCAAAGATAAAACATGCACTTACAAAGCTTTACTTAGCCAGACCAAATCAACTGAACAGTCTATTGAAATCAATCTCGTCTATTCATTTGAATAAAGCACCACTGGCAGGAGAATTCCTATGAAAGAGGATCAGAGAATTACATATAGGACTAGACTTGAGAAGTTGTCTGTACTCACTCTCTACGACCCCGGGCACAGCCCTGTAGTGCTGAAACTGGTAGAAGGACTTCTCCAGCATGTACTCTGGGTTGATCTCCTCCACTCGCAACAGGTTGAGAACCATGTTGTAGGTGAGGTGGAAGGCACTGTTGAGAGGGTCAGCTGAGCCCTGTGGAGAGAGGAAGGTTAGACAGGTAGGTATTCAGCAGGTTGAGAACCATATTGTAGGTGAGGTGGAGCAGGGGAGAGGAAGTAAGGCTGGGCGATATATTGAATGAATTCGATTAAATAGAATGCGTGTTTTTGGTATTTTTTGTTTTTATGAGCGTTTATGTCTGCTTGTTCTCATGTTGTCTTTTTGGTCTCATCTCCTTCGCGCCTTCTGTGCTGTGCACCTTCCCATTTACACCAGAGATATGTATATAATGACGAGATGCTCATGTCTCCGCCCTCATAATGGGAGTCGTTGTCCCAATGGCTGAAAGGCAGGTGACAAACTTAGGTCCAAAACAAGCCCATAGAAACGCATTTGGCTTATTTTGGACAGATTTTGGCGAGAGGGAAGTATCTCGCTTTGCCTCTTCCTCTCGGTTTACACACACGCCAAGCCCCTCCGCCTGCCACTCACAACAACAAAGTTAACATTTACATTTACATTTTAGTCATTTAGCAGACGCTCTTATCCAGAGCGACTTACAGTTAGTGAATACATTTTTTTTTTTTTTTATACTGGCCCCCCATGGGAAACGAACCCACAACCCTGGCGTTGCAAACGCCATGCTCTATCAACTGAGCTACATCCCTGCCGGCCATTCCCTCCCCTACCCTGGACGACGCTGGGCCAATTGTGCGCCGCCCATGAGTCTCCCGGTCGCGGCCGGCTGCGACAGAGCCTGGATTCGAACCAGGATCTCTAGTAGCACAGTTAGCACTGCGATGCAGTGCCTTAGACCACTGCGCCACTGCGCCACTCAGGAGAGATCACTTCTTCCTCTCTGACAACCGGTTTCAACTCGCTATTTGCATTTGAGGTTTGGTCCAACAGAATCAGTCATATAGACACCAAATCACATTGAGACATAATTTTATTGTAATAGAGGAGAAGTTAACCTTTCTAACGATACCCTTTTTATGTCCCAACTCCTCAAATTGCGCACAGAGCAGACACTACTAAAACAGGAGTATCAATGAACATTGATTATGGAAAATGTATGCTCAGTTTGCGGTTCCACGTACCGCTAGCAGCATTTTAGCCAAAGACTTATACTAGCTGTCTAGTCTGTTCTATAAATGTGTAATAAGCATAAAACCCAATTATATAAGGAATTGGTAACTTCTCATTCTGAGAAATAAGGTAGGCCATTGATTTCAACATCTGAACAAATTGGACTGGCTAGCATGCTGTTCAAATGGTTGGAGATGGACAGAAGGGTGTTCATAACAATTCACCTGTTCTGCCTTGTTTGCAAGCAAATTGATCCAAGTAGGCTAAACTTGAAGTATAAAGATCAGCTGGCTACTCACTAGCACTTCTTATCAGTGCTTGACTTGGACTGAAAGTGATTCCGGTACTCATTTTGGGTGCTGGTACTGTTTATAATTAGGTGCAGGATCTTCTATAAAACGGAACAGGTGCTCAAGTAGAACATTTGAGGTGTCGTAACTCAGCTCCGGCCCAAGTCAAGCATTGCTTCTTATCCCTTGCGCAAATAGCCTAGTTGTGTCTGTTCCGAGCTTACTGGTGCTGGAAACTGAGGGCCCAGAATATTTTACACAATGTTGCAAATTCGCTAGTGCAAGCTTCAGACTGGACCCAAGTTAATAGTTGATACAACGTTTCAAGTTCCTTGCAGACAGGCCATGCGTAGCCAATGTGATTTATAGGATATGTATTTTTATCAGGATATTTTCTACCTGCAGGCTGCAGTTTTTATTTGTTGGCTTTATGTAGGCTATTTTGCATAGCTGGCAATGGCAATAGAAGTAACTTTTTAAGTTATCATTTTCATTTAGACTTGGATAGAATTTTCATTAACCACATGACAATGATTTTAAGATGTTATTATAAATTAAATTAAACTATTCAACGAAAATGTGCATATGAAAACTATAACTTGCACAAAGATTGGTAGAAATGGTAAGATAAATTGGCATTCCACATGAAAGGTTGCCGACTCGTATGATTTTATTAAAATTGTATTATTAGGTGTGTCTATACAGTATATGGAAAAATACATGTTTAAAATGTCGACCAACCGGTTGGACCTCGCCTTGTGCACAGGAGCATTGTCAAGCTGAAACAGGAAAGGGCCTTCCCCAAACTGTTTCCACAAAGTTGGAAGCACAGAATTGTCTACCTTGTCATAGTATGCTGTAGCTTTAAGATGTCCCTTCACTGGAACTAAGGGGCCTAGCCCAAACCATGAAAAACAGCCCCAGACAATTATTCCTCCACCAAACGTTACAGTTGGCACTATGCATTCGGGGCAGGTAGCATTCTCCTGGCATTCGCCAAACCCAGATTCAATGATGGCGAGCTTTACACCACTCCAGCCGACGTTTGGCATTGCGCATGGTGATCTTAGGCTTGGTGCGGCTGCTCGGCCATGGAAACCAATTTCATCAAGCTCCCGACGAACAGTTCTCGTGCTGACGTTGCTTCCAGAGGCAATTTGGAACTCGGTAAGGAGTGTTGCAACCGAGGACAGGCGATATTTACGCACTACGTGCTTCAGCACTCTGCGGTCCCGTTCTGTGAGCTTGTGTGGCCTACCACTTCGCGGCTGAGCTGTAGTGGCTCCTAGACGTTTCCACTTCACAATAACAGCACTTACAGTTGACCGGGGCAACTGAATTGTTGGAAAAGTGTCGTCCTATGATACTGCCAATGTTTGTCTATGGAGATTGCATGGCTGTGTGCTCGATTTTATACACCTGTCAGCAACGGGTGTGGCTGAAATAGCCGAATCCACTAATTTGAAGGGGTGTCCACATACTGTTGTATATACAGTGCAGTCAGAAAGTATTCAGAAATCTTCACCTTCTCCACGTTGTTACGTTACAGCCTTAATCTAAAATGTATTAAATATATTTTTTTACTCATCAATCTACACACAATACTCCATAATGACGAAGCAAAAACAGGTTTAGACAGAAAATCCTTATTTACATAAGTATTCAGACCCTTTGCTATGAGACTCGAAATTGAGCTCAGGTGCATCCTGTTTCCATTGATCATCCTTGAAATGTTTCTACAACTTGATTGGAGTCCACCTGTGGTAAATTCAATTGATTGGACATGATTTGGAAAGGCACACACCTGTCTATCCCACAGCTATGAAAAATGTATGCACTCACTAACTGTAAGTCGCTCTGGATAAGAGCGTCTGCTAAATGACTAAAATGTAAATGTAATGATTTGGAAAGGCACACACCTGTCTATATAAGGTCCCACAGTTGAGAGTGCATGTCACAGCAAAAACCAAGCCATGATGTCGATGGAATTGTCCGTAGAGCTTCGAGACAGGATTGTGTCGAGGCACAGATCTGGGCAAGGGTACCAAAAAAGTCCTGCAGCATTGAAGGTCCCCAAGAACACAGTGGCCTCCATCATTCTTAAATGGAAGAAGTTTGGAACCACCAAGACTCTTCCTAGAGCTGGCCGCCCGGCCAAACTGAGCAAACGGGGGAGAAGGGCCTTGGTCAGGGAGGGGACCAAGAACCCGATGGTCACTGACAGAGCTCCAGAGTTCCTCTGTGGAGATGGGGGAACCTTTCAGAAAGACAATCATCTCCGCAGCACTGCACAAATCAGGCCTTTATAGTAGAGTGGCCATGCGGAAGCCACTCCTCAGTAAAAGGCACGACAGCCCACTTGGAGTTTGCCAAAAGACACCTAAAGGACTCTCAGACCATGCGAAACAAGATTCTCTGGTCTGATGAAACCAAGATTGAACTCTTTGGCCTGAATGCCAAGTGTCACGTCTGGAGGAAACCAAGCGTCACGTCTGGAGGAAACCTGGCACCATCCCTATGGAGAAGCATGGTGGTGGCAGCTGTTTTTGGGATGTTTGTCAGCCGCAGGGACTGGGAGACTAGTCAGGATCGAGGGAAAGATGAACGGAGCAAAGTACAGAGAGATCCTTGATGAAAACCTGCTCCAGAGAGCTCAGGACCTCAGACTGGGGCGAAGGTTCACCTTCCAACAGGACAACAACCCTAAGCACACAGCCAAGAAAACGCAGGAGTGGCTTCGGGACAAGTCTCTGAATGTCCTTGAGAGGCCCAGCCAGAGCCCGGACTTGAACCCGATCGAACGTCTCTGGAGAGACCTGAAAATAGCTGTGCAGCGATGCTCCCCATCCAACCTGACAGAGCTTGAGAGGATCTGCAGAGAAGAATGGGAGAAACTCCCCAAATGCAGGTGTGCCAAGCTTGTAGTGTCATACCCAAGAAGACTCGAGGCTGTAATCGCTGCCAAAGGTGCTTCAACAAAGTACTGAGTAATGGGTCAGAATCCTTATGTAAATGTAATATTTCAGTTTAAATCTTTTATAAATTTGCAAATATTTCAAAAAAACTGTTTTCGCTTCGTCATTATGGGGTATTGTGTGTAGATAAATGAGGGTGCTGGTAACGTAACAAAATGTGGAAAAAGTCAAGGGGTCTGAATACTTTCCGAATGCAGTGTATATCGTGAATTACACAAGTTTGAAAATAATCTGATATGATTTCTAGGCCTTATCGCCCAGTCCTAAGAAAATTGTCATTCAGCTGATCATTCAGTAGACACTCATGTCATAAGGAAAGATGAGTAACTCCGTGAACGTATGGTACAAAAGACCAAGTCATGCTTTTCAATGAGGAACATTGGAATTTCAGATCAATTGACTGAATTGAAATCGAGGGTTTGACTACAACACTGATTCAATGCATGTAATAAGGAGAGCTGAGCAACTCATGGTACAGTTTAAACTGAACAGATCTTGAATCAGTTAAACATTGTCATCACGTCCTACTGACAACTCCTGTGGTGAGGGACTGAAACATGAACGTGGAGTTATGCCCTGCCATTGAAATCAATACCAGCTGTTGGTGAGGGACTTACAGGGGCAATCTACAGTTGCTACATCCATTTCGGGACATATAAATTAATGATATGTACCCATTGATTCTTGAAGAATATAACGTCTAAATGCCTCATGAGCTGTCTTACCCCATCAGAACCCAAAATATAAGCTTGTAAATGTAAACAAACCATATATAGCCAGAAAACAAACATGGTTAAAACTATAATTTTGATAGCCCTTGCATCCATAGCTCTATGAATGAGAGTGGTTACATTTCTCCAGCCCCATCCGTCAGCTTTTACCGAAAGTGTGACAGGAAAGGCACTTTGTTATTGTTTCAACTGTTTGAGACCACTCATCAACAATGCCAAGGGCAGTTTGAGTTTCGCAAATCGAAAGTCTCAGCGAGCGATTACAACAGTACAGTAAGAAGAGAAATTAGATCTTCTACAGTGGGGCCAGATCATTTAAAATGGGACATTTCACTCCCTGCCATTAATCTGTCATGTGTTAGGACCAAGATAAACTGCCCCTTGGCTCATTAAAGACCCTGTTGTGCAAGCCTAAATGGACCTCAACTCAGGACCAACAACCCAAGGTACCAGAGCAGAGACATGGAGGACTGACTTATCCCAGAGACAACTTCAACACATGGAGAGTAAGATGTTTAAGGTGCCAGTTAACCAAACCAAGGCTCCAGAGGTCCCTGATCACACTCCCTATGCATAATTTCTACAGAACTCCAAAATGGATCAGGAAGGGGGTTGAGGTTTGAACGTGTAAGTCAGTTAATCAAACAAAGAGTCCTTAGGTACCTGATTATATCACAGCTCCTTAGAGTTTAGGAGAAGTGTTTAGTTGCGGCTGAGTGAGTTTGTAAATGACCCGAGAGTCAGGAAGGTGCTACAGGTTTGGAGATGTTTTTCTGGAGATGTTTTTCTTTGGGGTTGTGTTTGGCTGTGGAGCATGTTCGTAAATGATCCGAGGGCCGGGAAGGAGCTCTATGACCCAGTACACAACCCCAAGACAAGTTACTCACTCTCCCACTGCAGCTCAGGAGGATATGAGGGTCGGCTCAGGTTGTTCTTGTAAATCCATTACTCTCTCCACCCCCCTCATTGCAATCAATCACAGAGCCTGTATGTCACTTGGACAGCGTGTGGAGGGGAGAGATTGAGTCGTTTTAAGAACACTTGGGGAGCTGTGTTGGCACGAGAACCATTGTGACATCATCCCAACAGGGGGTTATATATTATTGCAACGTTCCAAGAGTTACTGGTCTGGTGCTGAACGGGTTTTACAACTGGCCCAAGTCTACAGGGACTCATAACACATTTGTCTTAGTATGTACACTGTATAACGTCTAAAGATATATCAATGCCAACACTTCAGGCATCCCAATCGTTTGTGTGTGCATTGACACTGTACATATACACATGGAGATAAACTATGAGAATGATTCATCTCTATGAATATGTTCCACACACGGCTGTTATTTAAAGCCCCAGTGTGCAGTCTGTTGAGGCAGTAGTACCTTGAGCAGCTGTTTCCCCACCGCAGGGCTCATCTTCTCATCAACCATGAAGATAACAATCCCTCTCTCATCCATCCCTCTCCTGCCAGCTCGGCCTGACATCTGGATGTACTCGCCAGACGTGATCTAACATACACAGACAGAGAGAGAGAGGTGCACAACACATATGGTCTCTAATAACGGTCACACATCTGTCAAACACACACGTAGCCACGTCAATATTCACACAGAGATGTCATGTACTGGAGAATAAGGAGGAGGACCAATGAAACAAGGCAAACTGTTTTAGTTTCTAGTCACTCAAAGAAATGTGTACAGAATGCGTGAGTCATATGTCGACGCAATGATTATTTTTAGAGGTCTACATGTACATGTTCAAATGCATTTTTCTGAACCAAATACGAGCTTGAACAGTCAGCGGGGGTATGCTCCTGAAGGTAGATTGTTTTTATTTTATGCAACATTTACAATACTTGCCTACCATTCCCCCAAACACATGTAAATATTATAAATTGTGCTTCCTGTATTATACTTACGCTAAAATGTTTATTATATTCTACTGAGCCAATTTACTTTATGATGGTATTCTTAACTTTTATTGTTGTTGCATTGTCGAGAAGGAACCTGCAAGTAAGCATTTCGTTGGACGTTGTATACCATTGTGTATCCCATACATACGACTAGTAAAACTTGAAACTTTACCCTGGTGTTGCAACACCTCTTCAGAACATTAACATGGAGGAGAGCTGGAATGGCTTGATTTGCCACTTGGCTTTAAAACCCTCTGCTTTACTAACGCTGCCTGACACACATGGCCCTGATTCGGCTAATCAACAGATTTCCTTTGGTCTCTGACTGTATAAACATTCTCTGCCACGAAAATAACCAGAACAGCTGTGTTTATACCTTCGTCATTCAGATTCAATCATAATCTCTTGGGCATTTTTGGTGCCCTACATCATAAGGCCCTGATTATGAGACTGGTTCTGGACGCTCCTCTCCTCTTAAATCTCTGAGAGGGGGAAGGAGGAAGGGAGGAAGAGGAGCATATGGAGCGAGATAAGAGGGGGCACTCACCCCACGAAGAGGCCCTGGATTTACTGAGGGAGAGAAGGAAAGATGGAAGGAGAGATGGAAGGAATATTGGGGAGAGATGGAAGGACAGATGGGGAGAGATGGAAGGAGAGATGAGGGAGGAGGGGGGGGAAGGAGAGATGAGGGAGGGAGGGGGGAAGGAGAGATGAGGGAGGGGGGAAGGAGAGATGAGGGAGGTGGGGAAGGAGAGATGGGGGAGGGAGGGAGAGATGGGGAGGGAGGGAAGAGAGATGGGGGAGGGAGGGAAGGAGAGATGGGGGAGGAGAGATGGGGGGAGGGAAGGAGAGATGGGGGAGGGAGGGAAGGAGAGATGGGGGGAGGGAGGGAAGGAGAGATGGGAGACGGAGGGAGAGACGGGAGGGAGGCAGGGAAGGAGAGACGGGAGGGAGGTAGGGAAGGAGAGAGAGCAGGGAGGGAAGCAGAGATGGGGAGGGAGGGAGAGATGAGGGAGAAGGGAAGGAGAGATGGGGAGGGTGGGAAGGAGAGATGGGGGAGGGTGGGAAGGAGAGATGGGGGGAGGGTGGGAAGGAGAGATGGGGAGGGGATGGGTGGGGAGGGAGGGAAGGAGAGATGGGGGAGGGAGGGAAGGAGAGATGGGGAAGGGAGGGAAGGAGAGATGGGAGGGAGGGAGGGAAGGAGAGATGGGAAGGAAAGATGGGAGAGATGGGAAGGAGAGATGGGGGAGGGATGAGAGATGGGGAGGGAGGGAAGGAGAGATGGGGGGAGGGAGGGAAGGAGAGATGGGGAGGGAGGGAAGGAGAGATGGGAAGGAAAGATGGGAGAGATGGGAGGGAGGGAGAGATGGGAGGGAGAGATGGGAGGAGGGAGGGAAGGAGAGATGGGTGGGAGGGAGGGAGGAGGGAGGGAGGGAAGGAGAGATGGGTGGGAGGGAGGGAGGGAGGGAGGGAGAGAGGGAGGGAAGGAAGGAGAGATGGGAGGGAGGGAGGGAGAGAGGGAGAGATGGGAGGGAGGGAGGGAAGGAGAGATGGGAGGGAGGGAGGGAAGGAGAGATGGGAGGGAGGGAGGGAGGGAGGGAGGGAAGGAGGAGATGGGAGGGAGGAGGGAAGGAGAGATGGGAGGGAGGGAAGGAGAGAGATGGGAGGGAAGGAGAGAGGGAGGGAGGGAGGGAAGGAGAGATGGGAGGGAGAGATGGGAGGGAGGGAGGGAAGGAGAGATGGGAGGGAAGGAGAGAGGGAAGGAGAGATGGGAGGGAGGGAGAGATGGGAGGGAGGGAGGGAGGGAGGAGAGATGGGAGGGAGGGAGGGAAGGAGAGATGGGAGGAGGGAGAAGGAGAGATGGGAGGGAGGGAGGGAAGGAGAGATGGGAGGGAGGGAGGGAAGGAGAGATGGGAGGGAGGGAGGGAAGGAGAGATGGGAGGGAGGGAAAGGAGAGATGGGGGAGGGAGGAGGGAGGGAAGGAGAGATGGGAGGGAGGAGGGAAGGAGAGATGGGAGGGAGGGAGGGAAGGAGAGATGGGAGGAGGGAGGAAGGAGAGATGGGTGGGAGGGAGGGAGGGAGAGAGGGAGGGAAGGGAAGGAGAGATGGAGGGAAGGAGAGATGGGAGGGAGGGAGGGAGAGATGGGAGGGAGGGAGGAGGGAAGGAGAGATGGAGGGAGGGAGGGAAGGAGAGATGGGAGGGAGGGAGGGAAGGAGAGATGGGGAGGGAGGGAGGAGGGATGGGAGGGAGGGAGGAAGGAGAGATGGGAGGGAGGGAAGGAGGGAGGAAGGGAGGGAGGGAGAGAAGGAGAGATGGGAGGGAGGGAGGGAGGGAGGAGAGATGGGTGGGAGGGAGGGAGGGAAGGAGAGATGGGTGGGAGGGAGGGAGGGAAGGAGAGATGGGTGGGAGGGAGGGAGGGAAGGAGAGGGATGGGTAGGAGGGAGGGAGGGAGGGAGGGAAGGAGAGATGGGAGGGAGGGAGGAGGAGGGAGGGAGGGAGGGAAGGAGAGATGGGAGGGAGGGAGGAGAGGAGAGATGGGAGGGAGGGAAGGAGAGATGGAGGAGGGAGGGAAGGAGATGGGAGGGAGGGAGGAAGGAGAGATGGGAGGAGGGAGGGAGGGAGGGAGGAGGAGGAGGGAGGAAGGAGAGATGGGAGGAGGGAGGAGGAAGGAGAGATGGGAGGGAGGGAGGGAAGGAGAGATGGGAGGGAGGGAGGGGAGAGATGGGAGGGAGGGAGGGAAGGAGAGATGGGAAGGAAAGATGGGAGAGATGGGAAGGAGAGATGGGGGAGGGATGGAGAGATGGGGAGGGAGGGAAGGAGAGATGGGAAAGGGAGGGAAGGGAGGGAGGGAGAGATGGGAGGGAGGGAGGGAGAGATGGGAGGGAGGGAGAGATGGGAGGGAAGGAGAGATGGGAGGGAAGGAGAGATGGGTGGGAGAGATGGGAGGGAGGGAGGGAGGGAAGGAGAGATGGGAGGGAAGGAGGGATGGGAGGGAGGGAGGGAAGGAGAGATGGGAGGGAGGGAGGGAGGGAAGGAGAGATGGGAGGGAGGGAGGGGGGAGGGGGGGAGGGAGAGGAAGGAGAGATGGGGGAGGGAGGGAGGGAAGGAGAGAGGGAGGGAGGAGGGAAGAGAGATGGGAGGGAGGGAGAGGAAGGAGATGGGAGGAGGAGGAAGGAGGATTGGGGGGGGAGGGAGGGAAGGAGAGATGGGAGGGAGGGAAGGAGAGATGGGAGGAGGGAGGGAGAGAGGGAGGGAAGGAGAGGGGGAGGGAGGGAGGATGGGAGGGAGGATGGAGGGGAGAGATGGGAGGAGGGAGGGAAGGAGAGATGGGAGGGAGGGAGAGATGGGAGGGAAGGAGAGATGGGTGGGAGGGGAGGGAGGGAGGGAAGGAGAGATGGGAGGGAAGGAGAGAGGGAGGGAGGGAGGGAGGGAGGGAGAGAGATGGGAGGGAGAGATGGGAGGGAGGAGGGAAGGAGAGATGGGAGGAAGGAGAGATGGAGGGAAGGAGAGATGGGAGGAGGGAGGAAGGAGAGGTGGAGGGAGGGAAGGAGAGATGGGAGGGAGGGAAGGAGAGATGGAGGGAGGAAGGAGAGATGGGAGGGAGCGAAGGAGAGATGGAGGAGGGAAGGAGAGATGGGGGAAGGAGAGATGGGAGGAGTGGAAGGAGATGGGGGAAGGAGAGATGGAGAGATGGGGGAAGGAGAGATGGAGAGATGGGGGGAAGGAGAGATGGGGGGAAGGAGAGATGGGGGGAAGGAGAGATGGGGGGAGGGAGAGATGGGGGAGGGAAGGAGGGATGGGGAAGGAGGGAGGGAGGGAAGGAGAGATGGGAGGGAGGGAGGGAGGGAAGGAGAGGAGAGATGGAAGGAGAGACAGGGAGAGGAGAGACGGGGAGAGGAGAGATGGAAGGAGAGACGCGGAGAGGAGAGATGGGGAGAGGAGAGATGGAAGGAGAGACGGGGAGAGGAGAGATGGAAGGAGAGACGGGAGAGGAGAGATGGAAGGAGAGACGGGGAGAGAGATGGAAGGAGAGACGGAGGAGAGGAGCGGTGGAAGGAGAGACGGGGAGAGGAGAGATGGAAGGAGAGACGGGGAGAGGAGAGATGGAAGGAGAGACGGGAGAGGAGCGATGGAAGGAGAGACGGGGAGAGGAGAGATGGAAGGAGAGACGGGGAGAGGAGAGATGGAAGGAGAGACGGGGAGAGGAGAGATGAAGGAGAGACGGGAGAGGAGAGATGGAAGGAGAGACGGGAGAGGAGAGATGGAAGGAGAGACGGAGAGGAGAGATGGAAGGAGAGACGGGAGAGAGAGATGGAAGAGAGACGGGGAGAGGAGAGATGGAAGGAGAGACGGGAGAGGAGAGATGGAAGGAGAGACGGGGAGAGGAGAGATGGAAGGAGAGACGGGGAGAGGAGAGATGGAAGGACAGATGGGGAGAGATGGAAGGAGAGATGAGGGAGGGAGGGGAAGGAGAGATGAGGGAGGGAGGGGGGAAGGAGAGATGAGGGAGGGGGGAAGGAGAGATGAGGGAGGTGGGGAAGGAGAGAGGAGAGGCAGGGAAGGAGAGATGGGGAGGGAGGGAGAGATGGGGGAAAGGGAGGGAAGGAGAGATGGGGGAGGGAGGAAGGAGAGATGGGGGAGGGAGGGAAGGAGAGATGGGGAGGAGAGATGGGGGGGAGGGAAGGAGAGATGGGGGGAGGGAGGGAAGGAGAGATGGGGAGGGAGGGAGAGACGGAGGGAGAGACGGGAGGGAGGCAGGGAAGGAGGGACGGAGGGAGGTAGGGAAGGAGAGAGAGCAGGAGGGAAGGAGAGATGGGGAGGGAGGGAGAGATGAGGGAGAAGGGAAGGAGAGATGGGGGAGGGTGGGAAGGAGAGATGGGGGAGGGTGGGAAGGAGAGATGGGGAGGGAGGGATGGAGAGATGGGGGAGGGAGGGAAGGAGAGATGGGGGAAGGGAGGGAAGGAGAGATGGGAGGGAGGGAGGGAAGGAGAGATGGGAAGGAAAGATGGGAGAGATGGGAAGGAGAGATGGGGGGAGGGATGGAGAGATGGGGGAGGGAGGGAAGGAGAGATGGGGGAGGGAGGGAAGGAGAGATGGGGGAGGAGGGAAGGAGAGATGGGGGAGGGAGGGAAGGAGAGATGGAGGGAGGGAAGGAGAGATGGGAGGGAGGGAAGGAGGGAGGGAGGGAGGGAAGGAGAGATGGGAGAGGGAGGGTAGGAGGGGAGGGAGGGAAGGAGATATGGGAGGGAGGGAGGGAAGGAGAGATGGGAGGGAGGGAGGGAAGGAGAGAGGGAGGGAGAGAGGGAAGGAGAGATGGGAGGGAGGGAGGGAAGGAGAGATGGGTGGGAGGGAGGGAGGGAGAGAGGGAGGGAGGAAGGAGAGATGGAGAGATGGGAGGGAGGGAGGAAGGAGAGATGGGAGGGAGGAGGGAGGGAGGAGGGAAGGAGGGAGGGAGGGAGGGAAGGAGAGATGGGAGGGAGGGAGGGAAGGAGAGATGGGAGGGAGGGAGGGAAGGAGAGATGGGAGGGGGAGGGAGAGATGGGAGGGAGGGAGGGAGGGGAAGGAGAGATGGGTGGGAGGGAGGGAGGGAGGGAGAGAGGGGAGGGAAGGAAGGAGAGATGGGAGGAGAGGGAGAGAGGGAGGGATGGGAGGGAGGGAGGGAAGGAGAGATGGGAGGAGGGAGGGAGGAGGGAGGGAAGGAGAGATGGGAGGGAGGGAGGGAAGGAGGATTGGGAGGGAGGGAGGGAAGGAGAGATGGGAGGGGGGAAGGAGAGAGGGGAGGGAGGGAGGGAGGGAAGGAGAGGAGAGATGGAAGGAGAGACAGGGAGAGGAGGGAGACGGGAGAGAGGAGAGATGGAAGGAGAGACGGGAGAGGAGAGATGGAAGAGAGACGCGGAGAGGAGAGAGGAAGGAGAGAGGGGAGAGGAGAGATGGAAGGAGAGACGGGAGAGGAGCAGGGAAGGAGAGACGGGGAGAGGAGAGATGGAAGAGACGGGGAGAGGGGAGATGGAAGGAGAGACGGGAGAGGAGAGATGGAAGGAGGAGAGAGGGAGAGATGGAAGGAGATACGGGAGAGGAGAGATGGAAGGAGAGAGGAGAGGAGCGATGGAAGGAGAGACGGGGAGAGGAGAGAAGGAGAGACGGGGAGAGGAGCGATGGAAGGAGAGACGGGATAGGAGAGATGGAAGGAGACGGGGAGAGGAGAGAATGGAAGGAGAGACGGGGAGAGGAGAGATGGAAGGAGAGACGGGGAGAGGAGAGATGGAAGGAGAGACGGGGAGAGGAGAGATGGAAGGAGAGACGGGGAGAGGAGAGATGGAAGGAGAGACGGGGAGAGGAGAGATGGAAGGAGAGACGGGGAGAGGAGAGATGGAAGGACAGATGGGGAGAGATGGAAGGAGAGAGGGAGGGAGGGGGAAGGAGAGATGAGGGAGGGAGGGGGAAGGAGAGATGAGGAGGAGGGAGGGGGGAAGGAGAGATGAGGGAGGGAGGGGGAAGGAGAGATGAGGGAGGGGGAAGGAGAGATGAGGAGGGGGAAGGAGAGATGAAGGAGGGGGGAAGAAGAGAGGAGAGGCAGGGAAGGAGAGATGGGGAGGGAGGAGAGATGGGAGGGAGGGAAGGGAGAGATGGGGGAGGGAGGGAGAGATGGGGGAGGGAGGGAAGGAGAGATGGGGGAGGAGAGATGGGGAGAGGAGAGATGGGGAGGGAGGGAAGGAAGAGAGATGGGAGGAGGGAGGAGAGACGGGGAGGAGGCAGGGAAGGAGAGACGGGAGGAGGTAGGGAAGGAGAGAGACGGGAGGAGGTAGGGAAGGAGAGATGGGGAGGGAGGGAGAGATGAGGGAGAAGGGAAGGAGAGATGGGGAGGGTGGGAAGGAGAGATGGGGAGGGTGGGAAGGAGAGATGGGGAAGGAGGGATGGAGAGATGGGGGAGGGAGGGAAGGAGAGATGGGGAAGGAGGGAAGGAGAGATGGGAGGGAGGGAGGGAAGGAGAGATGGGAAGGAGAGGGAAAGGAGAGATGGGGGGAGGGATGGAGAGATGGGGGAGGGAGGGAAGGAGAGATGGGAGGGAGGGAGGGAAGGAGAGATGGGGGAGGGAGGGAAGGAGAGATGGGAGGGAGGGGAGGGAAGGAGGGAGGGAGGGAAGGAGAGATGGGAGGAGGGAGGGAAGGAGAGATGGAGGGAGGGAGGGAAGGGAGATGGGGGAGGGAGGGAAGGAGAGATGGGAGGGAGGGAGGGAAGGAGAGATGGGAGGAGGGAGGGAAGGAGAGATGGGGGGAGGGAGGGAGGGAGAGAGGGAGGGAGGGAAGGAGAGATGGAGGAGAGATGGGAGGGAGGGAGGGAAGGAGAGATGGGAGGGAGGGAGGGAGGAGAGATGGGAGGAGGGAGGGAAGGAGGGATGGGAGGGAGGGAGGGAGGGAAGGAGGGATGGGAGAGAGGGAGGGAGGGAGGAGGGAGGGAGGGAAGGAGAGATGGGTGGGGAGAGAGGGAGAGGGAAGGAGAGATGGGTGGGAGGGGAGGGAGGGAAGGAGAGATGGGTGGGAGGGGAGGGAGGGAAGGAGAGATGGGTGGGAGGAGGAGAGGGAAGGAGAGATGGGTGGGAGGGAGGGAGGGAGGGAGAGAGGGAGGAGGGAGAGAGGGAGGGAGAGGTGGGAGGAGGGAGAGAGGAGGGAGAGGAGGGAGGGAGGAGAGATGGGAAGGAAAGATGGGAGAGATGGGGAAGGAGAGATGGGGGAGGATGGAGAGATGGGGAGGGAGGAAGGAGAGATGGAAGGAGGGAAGGGGAGGAGGGAGAGATGGGAGGGAGGGGAGGGAGAGATGGGAGGGAGGGAGAGATGGGAGAAGGAGAGATGGGAGAAGGAGAGATGGGTGGGAGAGATGGGAGAGAGGAGGAGGGAAGGAGGGAGGGGAGAGGAGAGGGAAGGAGAGATGGGAGGGAGGGAGGGAGGGAAGGAGAGATGGGAGGAGGGAGGGAGGGGGAGGAAGGAGAGATGGGAGGGAGGGAGGGGGAAGGAGAGATGGGGGAGGAGAGGGGGGAAGGAGAGATGGGAAGGAGGAGGGAAGGAGAGATTGGGAGGGAGGGAGGGAGGGAGGGAGGGAAGGAGAGATGGGAGGGAGGGAAGGAGAGATGGGAGGGAGGGAAGGCGAGATGGGAGGGAGGGAAGGAGAGATGGGGAGGGAGGGAAGGAGAGGAGGGAGGGAGGGAGGATGGGAGGGAAGGATGGGAGGGAGGAGAGATGGGAGGGAGGGAGGAAAGGAGAGATGGGAGGGAGGGAGAGATGGGAGGGAAGGAGAGATGGTGGGAGGGAGGGAGGGAGAGAAGGAGAGATGGGAGGGAAGGAGAGATGGGAGGGAGAGGGAGGGAGGGAGGGAGGAGAGATGGAGAGAGAGTGGGAGGGAGGGAGGGAAGGAGAGATGGGAGGAAGGAGAGATGGGGGAGGGAGGGAAGGAGGGTGGGAGGGAGGGAGGGAGATGGGAGGGAGGGAAGGAGAGATGGGAGGGAGGGAAGGAGAGATGGGAGGGAGGGAAGGAGAAATGGGAGGGAGCGAAGGAGAGATGGGAGGAAGGAGAGATGGGAGGAGGGAAGGAGAGATGGGAGGAGGGAAGGAGAGATGGGGGAAGGAGAGATGGGGGAAGGAGAGATGGGGGAGGAGAGGAGGGAGAGGGGAAGGAGAGATGGGGAGATGGGGGAAGGAGAGATGGGGGAAGGAGAGATGGGAAGGAAGGAGAGATGGGGGGAAGGAGAGATGGGAGGGAGAGATGGGGGGAGGGAAGGAGGGATGGGGAAGGAGGGAGGGAGGAAGGAGAGATGGGAGGGAGGGAGGAGGGAAGGGAGAGGAGAGATGGAGAAGGAGAGACAGGGAGAGGAGAGACGGGAGAGGAGAGATGGAAGGAGAGACGCGGGAGAGGAGAGATGGGGAGAGGAGAGATGGAAGGAGAGACGGGAGAGGAGAGATGGAAGGAGAGACGGGGAGAGGAGAGATGGAAGGAGAGACGGGGAGAGGAGAGATGGAAGGAGAGACGGGAGAGGAGAGATGGAAGGAGAGACGGGAGAGGAGAGCTGAAGGAGAGACGGGGAGAGGAGAGATGGAAGGAGAGACGGGGAGAGGAGAGATGGAAGGAGAGACGGGAGAGGAGAGATGGAAGGAGAGACGCGAGAGGAGAGATGGAAGGAGAGACGGGGAGAGGAGCGATGGAAGGAGAGACGGGGATAGGAGAGATGGAAGGAGAGACGGGGAGAGGAGAGAAGCGATGGAAGGAGAGACGGGGATAGGAGAGATGGAAGGAGAGACGGGGGGGGGGAGAGGAAGACGGAGAGGAGAGATGGAAGGAGAGACGGAGAGGAGAGATGGAAGGAGAGACGGGGAGAGGAGATGGAAGGAGAGAGACGTGAGAGGAGAGATGGAAGGAGAGACGGGGAGAGGAGAGATGGAAGGACAGATGGGGGAGAGATGGAAGGAGAGATGAGGGAGGGAGGGGAAGGAGAGATGAGGGAGGGAGGGGAGGGGGAAGGAGAGATGAGGGGGAGGGAGGGAAGGAGAGATGAGGGAGGTGGGAGGTGGGGAAGGAGAGAGGGGCAGGGAAGGAGAGATGGGGAGGGAGGGAAGGAGAGATGGGAGGGAGGGAGAGATGGAGGAGAGATGGGGGGAGGGAAGGAGAGATGGGGAGGGAGGGAAGGAGAGATGGGGGGGAGGGAGGGAGGGGAGGGAGAGACGGGAGGGAGGCAGGGAAGGAGAGACGGAGGGAGGTAGGGAAAGGAGAGAGAGCAGGGAGGGAAGGAGAGATGGGGAGGGAGGGAGAGATGAGGGAGAAGGGAAGGAGAGATGGGGAGGGTGGGAAGGAGAGATGGGGGAGGGTGGGAAGGAGAGATGGGGAGGGAGGGATGGAGAGATGGGGGAGGGAGGGAAGGAGAGATGGGGAAGGGAGGGAAGGAGAGATGGGAGGGAGGGAGGAGGAGAGATGGGAAGGAAAGATGGGAGAGATGGGGAAGGAGAGATGGGGGGAGGGAGGGAAGGAGAGATGGGGGAGGGAGGGAAGGAGAGATGGGGGAGGGAGGGAAGGAGAGATGGGGGAGGGAGGAAGGAGAGATGGGAGGGAGGGAAGGAGAGGGGAGGGAGGGAAGGAGAGATGGGAGGGAGGGAAGGAGGGAGGGGAGGGAGGGTAGGAGGGAGGGAGGGAAGGAGATTGGGAGGGAGGGAGGAAGGAGAGATGGGAGGAGGGAGGGAAGGAGGAGAGGGAGGGAGAGATGGGAGGAGAGAAGGAGAGATGGGAGGGAGGGAGGAAGGAGAGATGGGTGGGAGGGAGGGAGGGAGAGAGGGAGGGAAGGAAGGAGAGATGGAGAGATGGGAGGAGGAGGGAAGGAGAGATGGAGGGAGGGAGGGAAGGGATGGGATGGGAGGGAGGGAAGGAGGGAGGGAGGGAGGGAAGGAGAGATGGGAGGGAGGGAGGGAAGGAGGGATGGGAGGGAGGGAGGGAAGGAGAGATGGGAGGAGGGAGGGAGAGATGGGAGGGAGGGAGGGAGGGAAGGAGAGATGGGTGGGAGGGAGGGAGGGAGGGAGAGAGGGAGGGAAGGAAGGAGAGATGGGAGGGAGGGAGAGAGGGAGAGAGGGAGGGAGGGGAGGGAAGGAGAGTGGGAGGGAGGGAGGGAGGAGGAGGGAAGGAGAGATGGGAGGGAGGGAGGGAAGGAGGATTGGGAGGGAGGGAGGGAAGGAGAGATGGGAGGGGGGAAGGAGAGATGGGAGGGAGGGAGGGAGGGAGGGAAGGGAGAGGAGAGATGGAAGGAGAGACAGGGGGAGGAGAGAGGAGAGATGGAGGGAGAGACGGGGAGAGGAGATGGAAGGAGAGACGGAGAGGAGAGATGGAAGGAGAGACGGGAGAGGAGAGATGGAAGGAGAGACGGGGAGAGGGATGGAAGGAGAGACGGGGAGAGGAGAGATGGAAGGAGAGACGGGGAGAGGAGAGATGGAAGGAGAGACGGGGAGAGGAGAGATGGAAGGAGAGAGAGGAGGAGAGATGGAAGGAGATACGGGAGAGGAGAGATGGGAAGGAGAGACGGGGGAGAGGAGCGATGGAAGGAGAGACGGGGAGAGGAGAGATGGAAGGAGAGACGGGGAGAGGAGCGGATGGAAGGAGAGAGGGATAGGAGAGATGGAAGGAGAGACGGGGAGAGGAGAGACGGAAGGAGAGATGGGAGGGAGAGACGGAAGGAGAGACGGGGAGAGGAGAGACGGAAGGGAGAGACTGGGAGAGGAGAGATGGAAGGAGAGATGGGAGGAGAGGAGATGGGAGGGAGGGAGGAGAGTGGGAGGGAGGGAGAGGAGAGGTGGGAGGGAGGGAGAGGAGGGAGGGAGGGAGGGAAGGAGAGATGGGAGGAGGGAGGAAGGAGAGATGGGAGGGAGGGAAGGAGAGATGGGAGGGAGGGAAGGAGAGATGGGAGGGAGGGAAGGAGAGATGGGAGGGAGGGAAGGAGAGATGGGAGGAGGGAAGGAGAGATGGGGGGGGAAGGAGAGATGGGAGGAGGGAAGGAGAGATGGGGGAAGGAGAGATGGGGGGAAGGAGAGATGGGGGGAAGGAGAGATGGAGAGATGGGGGAAGGAGAGATGGAGAGATGGGGGGAAGGAGAGATGGAGAGATGGGGGAAGGAGAGATGGGGGAAGGAGAGATGGGGGGAAGGAGAGATGGGGGGGAAGGAGAGATGGGGGGGAAGGAGAGATGGGGGGGAAGGAGAGATGGGGGGAAGGAGAGATGGGGGAAGGAGAGATGGGGAGGGGGGAAGGAGAGATGGGGGGAGGGAGAGATGGGGGAGGGAAGGAGGGATGGGGAAGGAGGGAGGGAGGGAAGGAGAGATGGGAGGGAGGGAGGGAAGGAGAGGAGAGATGGAAGGAGAGACAGGGAGAGGAGAGACGGGGAGAGGAGAGATGGAAGGAGAGACGGGGAGAGGAGAGATGGAAGGAGAGACGGGGAGAGGAGAGATGGAAGGAGAGACGCGGAGAGGAGAGATGGAAGGAGAGACGGGGAGAGGAGAGATGGAAGGAGAGACGGGGAGAGGAGCGATGGAAGGAGAGACGGGGAGAGGAGAGATGGAAGGAGAGACGGGGAGAGGAGAGATGGAAGGAGAGACGGGGAGAGGAGAGATGCGGAGAGGAAAGATGGAAGGAGAGACGGGGAGAGGAGAGATGGAAGGAGAGACGGGAGAGGAGCGATGGAAGGAGAGACGGGGAGAGGAGAGATGGAAGGAGAGACGGAGAGGAGAGATGGAAGGAGAGACGGGGAGAGGAGCGATGGAAAGGAGAGACGGGATAGGAGAGATGGAAGGAGAGACTGGGGAGAGGAGAGATGGAAGGAGAGAGGAGAGATGGAAGGAGAGACGGGAGAGGAGAGATGAAGGAGAGACGGGAGAGGAGAGATGAAGGAGAGACGGGGAGAGAGAGATGAAAGAGATGGAAGGAGAGACGGGGAGAGGAGAGATGGAAGGAGAGACGGGGAGAGGAGAGATGGAAGGAGAGACGGGGAGAGGAGAGATGGGGAGAGGGGAGATGGAAGGAGAGACGGGGAGAGAGGGAGATGGAAGGAGAGATGGGGAGAAGAGGGGAAGCCTTGACTGCATGCATGGTGTTCTGGCACCAGTTCTACCACACCAGATGTTTCTCGTGAGCCTCTTGGACAGCCCGTTCCCTCCCCCACCCTTTCTCCCTCCCTCCCTCCCCCATCCTTTCTCCCTCCTCCCCCCATCCTTTCTCCCTCCCTCCCTCCCTCCTCCTCCCCCCCATCCTTTCTCCCTCCCTCCCTCCCTCCTCCTCCCCATCCATTCTCTCTCTCTCCCTCCCATCCCTCCCCTCCCCCCATCCCCTCTCTCTCCTCCCCCCCCATCCTTTCTCCCCTCCTCCCCATCTCCCTCCCTCCTCCCCCCCATCCTTACCCCCTCCTCCCCCCCAATCCCTCCTCCACCCACATCCTTTCCCCCCACCCCCCACCCTTTCTCTCCTCCTTCCTCCCCACCCTTTCCCTCCCTCCTCTCCCTCTCCGAGCCCGAGGTGTAATGATCTGGCCCTTTCATTCCCAACAGCTTGATTCACGGCCGGCCCCGTGGCCCCAAGCTCCTCACATAAACAATACGTGGCTCCCTCCACGGCCTTATAAAGGCGTCAATGCACACACACAACGGAAATGATGACCTGTCAGACAGAGAGAAGAGCTCTGCACTACATCAAGTTAACCCTGGGCTCATCCGTCAGTCTGGTTGTAACATAGCAGGAATTACCCACATAGAGACACACGGCTATTGAGTTGAGCCCAACCTAATGAAGGCTATTAATCATTCCAGTGAGTGATGAAAGTGTAATGAAGAAAATGTCCCCATGAGGATACGGTCAGTCACTGACATACTGGAGTGACCCTGTCTTGACCAACGTGGTACAATCACAGGTCTGTGTTTAGCCAGTTACAGACAGGTTGGAAAATCAACTGGACACTTCATTCTGGAGGGGGAATACTATGACAGTACAGCGGGCTATGTTCCTCCAGGAAATAACACAAATAAGTAGTGAGTCAGTCTGGCTTATTAAAAAGGAGTGTTACCCAGTCGGAAGTCTGGCTTATTAAAAAGGAGTGTTACCCAGTCGGAAGTCTGGCTTATTTAAAAGGAGTGTTACCCAGCGGAAGTCTGGCTTATTTAAAAGGAGTGTTACCCAGCGGAAGTCTGGCTTATTTAAAAGGAGTGTTACCCAGCGGAAGTCTGGCTTATTTAAAAGGAGTGTTACCCAGCGGTAGTCTAAGCTTATTAAAAGGAGCGTTACCCAGCGGTAGTCTGGCTTATTAAAAGGAGTGTTACCCAGCGGAAGTCTGGCTTATTAAAAGGAGTGTTACCCAGCGGAAGTCTGGCTTATTAAAAGGAGTGTTACCCAGCGGAAGTCTGGCTTATTTAAAAGGAGTGTTACCCAGCGGAAGTCTGGCTTATTTAAAAGGAGTGTTACCCAGCGGTAGTCTGGCTAATTAAAAGGAGTGTTACCCAGCGGTAGTCTAAGCTTATTAAAAGGAGCGTTACCCAGCGGTAGTCTGGCTTATTAAAAGGAGTGTTACCCAGCGGTAGTCTGGCTTATTAAAAGGAGTGTTACCCAGCGGTAGTCTGGCTTATTAAAAGGAGTGTTACCCAGCGGTAGTCTGGCTAATTAAAAGGAACATTACCCAGCGGTAGTCTGGCTTATTAAAAGGAACATTACCCAGCGGTAGTCTGGCTTATTAAAAGGAACATTACCCAGCGGTAGTCTGGCATATTGAAAGGAGTGTTACCCAGCGGAAGTCTTTGCCGTCAAACTTGCGTGCGCTGGTGAACAGGACGGTGCGGGCAGGCATGTTGATGCCCATGGCAAAGGTCTCTGTGGCGAACAACGCCTGTGGAGAGAGGATCAATAACATCACATTTAACAAACTCACTCCTAATGAAACACACAGGAATGGCTATAGCCTTTTCACCCTATTGAGCTGAGATTAGCCGAGGTGTACTGTGCTGGTCTGGTAGCATCCATAATAGTTGCTGGAACCGTGCTGGAAAGGACAATATCCAAGGCAGCACAGAATGTTTGGGGTCAGAGTGACATCTGGAAAAGGGTTCTAGTGAATGACAAAGTCCTGTATAATTTAAAGTGAGTTCCAGACCGGCAAGGCCTACCTTAATTAGCCCCTCAGAGAAGAGGATCTCGATGGTTTCCTTCAGGATGGGGAGCAGTCCCCCGTGATGAATTCCTATACCTCTCTTCAGTAGGGGTACAACATTCTCTACCTGGAAACACACAGCAAGAATAATCAGATTTGATTAAGATAACACGTTTCTTGTCAAAGACACACTAACATATGTCAAAGAAAGGACACTGTAGAAATCAGTGAAGCCATACAAAGTCAGATCAATTAAATTGTATTTTTACTGTTCACACTAGCTTGGCCAGCCATCCATCTGAAGAATAGAACTAGTCCCTCTATCCTCCTCTGACCCTAGCAGAGCCACACACATGGTTGTGACCATTAAACCTTCTGAGCCGGCCTTCATAATGCAGCAGCCTTCTGACATCTCTACTACACTACACACCAATGACCGCCGCTCAGTATAATTTTACATTTTAGTCACTTAGCAGACACTCTTTCCAGAGCGACTTACAGGAACAATTAGGGTTAAGTGCCTTGCTCAAGGGTAAGTCGGCAGCTTTTTACTTAGTCGGCTTGGGGATTCGAACCAGCGACCTTTCGGTTACTGGCCCAATTGTCTTAAATCGCTAGGCTACCTGCTAAAACGACACGATCAAAAACAACCACAGGAGAACATATCCAATACAGCCTGAACTAACGGTATTAAGGGAAATAAGGAAATACTGTGTGTGTGTGTGTATAATCAAAGCCACCAGCACGAGCCACGGAGTGTGGTGGAAACTTTTACAGGCTCCTTCTTATAAAGAATCGACTTTCAGAACCTCCAAAATATCTCAGCATGTCACCGAGCTGAGCCATTTCAGAACAAGCTCTTCACGTTGCTCTTTGCCGTGGCTCGTGTGGTGAAGTTATAATAGCCATAGACGACCACACATCAAGGAGACCCAATTTTCACAGACTTATTTATTAGAGTGGAGTTCAACACGACAGGAGTCATTTCTTGTGCCTCTATTGACATTGTATGGCTTGCATGAAATGGCTGTGTGGCGTGTATGAAATGGCTGTGTGGCGTGTATGAAATGGCTGTGTGGCGTGTATGAAATGGTGATGCTTCACAGCAGTTAAAAGCTTAGCGTGATGAGAGCGCCGTCCATAAAAGGTCGCTGAAAGAAATGGGGAAAAGTTAATGGCTTACAAGGTGCCAGAAGAAGGCTAACAAATCACTAATTTAAGTGAGAACAGCATGTATTGCAAACAAGCAAATCAGACTCCTTTCAGTGTGTGTGTGTATTTAATGTTCAAATCAATCAACCAACGACTCACCTGAGGCAGCTTCTTGTCATCGTCCGACAGACAGTCTACAGCGTTGTTAAACACTTCCTCTACAAGCTTCTTCTCCTCATCTGGAAAAACAAATGGGACATTTGCATATTCAGTGGGACAGTTGACCAGGAGACGTGTGTAGCGTAGCCTCTCTCACCTCACAGACGGAGTGGAGTCACTCCAAAGCTCAACATCCGCCTTCTACCTTTACATTTGTCATTTAGCAGACGCTCTTATCCGGAGCAACTTGCAGTAGTGAGTGCATACATTTTCGTACTGGTCCCTCGTGGGAATCGAACCCACAACCCTGGCGTTGCAAGCGCCATGCTCTACCAACTGAGCTACACGGGACCCTCTGACAGGTAGTGTGTGTTTTGTCTGAGAACAATGTAGCAGAGCAGACTGTAAAAGTACAGAGTCTGGAACTGAAAGAACCAGAGAGAGAACGGGCTTACGGTTGGTGTCCTCACACAACCACATATCTGCCACGCAGAGCGTTGGGGCAGTAACCGAAAGGTTGCTGGTTCGAATCCACGAGCCGAAACATTGTCGATGTGCCCTTGAGCAAGGCACTTAACCCTAATTGCTCCTGTAAGTCGCTCTGGATAAGGGAGTCTGCTAAATGACTCAAATGTAAATGTATTCACACCGCTATACAGATACTAGATGCCATGGTCACATTACCATACAGACACCACACTATACAGACACCACACCATACAGACTCCACACCATACAGACAACACACCATACAGACACCACACCATACAGACTCCACACCATACAGACACCACACCATACAGACACCACACCATACAGACACCACACCATACAGACACCACACCACACAGACACCACACAGACACCACACTATACAGACACCACACCACACCACACCATACAGACACCACACCATACAGACTCCACACCATACAGACACCACACAGACACCACACCATACAGACACCACACCATACAGACACCACACCACACAGACTCCACACTATACAGACACCACACTATACAGACACCACACCATACAGACACCACACAGACACCACACTATACAGACACCACACTATACAGACACCACACCATACAGACACCACACCACACAGACACCACACCATACAGACTCCACACTATACAGACACCACACCACACAGACACCACACAGACACCACACCATACAGACACCACACCATACAGACACCACACTATACAGACACCACACTATACAGACTCCACACTATACAGACTCCACACCATACAGACACCACACCATACAGACTCCACACCACACAGACACCACACCACACAGACTCCACACTATACAGACACCACACCACACAGACACCACACCACACAGACACCACACTATACAGACACCACACCACACAGACACCACACCATACAGACACCACACCATACAGACTCCACACCATACAGACTCCACACCATACAGACACCACACAGACACCACACCATACAGACACCATACCACACAGACTCCACACTATACAGACACCACACTATACAGACTCCACACCATACAGACACCACACCATACAGACACCACACCATACAGACACCACACAGACACCACACTATACAGACACCACACTATACAGACACCACACTATACAGACACCACACTATACAGACACCACACTATACAGACACCACACTATACAGACACCACACTATACAGACACCACACCATACAGACTCCACACCATACAGACTCCACACCATACAGACTCCACACTATACAGACACCACACCACACAGACACCACACCACACAGACACCACGCCATACAGACACCACACTATACAGACACCACACAGACTCCACACTATACAGACACCACACTACACAGACTCCACACTATACAGACACCACACTATACAGACTCCACACTATACAGACTCCACACTATACAGACACCACACTATACAGACACCACACTATACAGACACCACACTATACAGACTCCACACTATACAGACACCACACCATACAGACACCACACTATACAGACACCACACTATACAGACACCACACCACACAGACACCCCACTATACAGACACCACACAGACTCCACACTATACAGACACCACACTACACAGACTCCACACCACACAGACACCACACTATACAGACACCACACTATACAGACACCACACAGACTCCACACTATACAGACACCACACTATACAGACACCACACTATACAGACACCACACTATACAGACTCCACACCATACAGACACGTTACATTTTAGTCATTTAGCAGACGCTCTTATCCAGAGCGACTTACAGTTAGTGAGTGCATACATTTTCATACTGGCCCCCCGTGGGAAACGAACCCACAACCCTGGCGTTGCAAGCGCCATGCTCTACCAACTGAGCTACACGGGGCCCAGACACCACACTATGCAGCCACCACACTATGCAGCCACCACACTATGCAGCCACCACACTACACAGACACCACACTATACAGTTTATCAGATGACATCCAGGTAAGCCTGAGAAACTGAAACATATGACATTTTCATAGAGCCAGTCTGTCTGATGCTCTTGGCAGCCTGGTCAAGTGATAGACTACTTATATAAGAATGTGACACTTCATCAGTCAATTAGTCAGCAGCAGACACTTTAACGTGTGGCTACTCATCATAGAGCCAGTCAGTCTGTGGTGCTGTTGGTTGATTCCAGGACCAGTGTCACAGAGTAAAGGCCATGCCTGACAGTTCCATAAACACAGCCCAGAAACAATGAGTCATAAAGGATTAAACCCCAGCCAGAGTAGTTCATTAGAGGGGGGTGGGGGGGAGGAGAAAGGGGCGGGGGTCAGAAGGAGGAAGAGACAGAAGAGAAAGACTGACGCACGATTCTCTCCTCTTTCTATGATCACCAATAGCATTACTACAATCCTTGCAGTCCTGGGGACCCCAAGGGGTGCACATTTGGGTTTTGGCCCTAGTACTACACAGCTGATTCAAATAATCAAAGCTTGATGATTAGTTGAATCAGCTGTGTAGTAATAGGTCAAAAAACAAAATGTGCACCCCTTGGGGTCCTGAGGACTGAGTTAAGGAAATGCTGGATTTGCCTAAACCTGAAAATAACAGACCAGCAGCTCTGTTTCTATAAATACTACTTAGACGAAACTACAACAGTGCTGCTGCTGATCACGATGCTATTAAAAAACTGCTACGGTGATAAACAGGGTTTAGAGGGGGGGAGGGAGAGAGCGAGAGAGAGGAATTATTGTAAAAGCTTCAGCGTAAACCACACCTCACATAAGCACAGCTTAGCCAAATTGTGTAAATAGAAAATCTTTCGCAAGATGTATCAGCGTCAGTGTGCTGCAACGCAACAACAAAGGGAGAAATTATGTCAAAATATGTGTTATTTCATTACAAGCAGCCTGTGGTCAGGATGGAGGGATAGAATCCTCTGTTGGGTCAAGCCCAGATTCATCTGCTCCATCATCTTTATCAATACACACTGTGTTGTCTCTCCCCCTCTGAGACTGAATGGGCAGCACCCCATAATGCATTTTTTTCCACTGTAAGTAGAGCAGTGAACATCTAAAAGCAGCAGAGAAAGCACAATAGGGCATATTCATGTCTGCTGGAGGAGGCTGTTCACATAACACGCAGCCATCCTAGTCTGGCCGGTGGAGAGAGAACATTTGGTGCTCTTGCACGTAACTGACTTAATCGAATCACACACGAAAGCGTGAAGTTTCTCCAGCTATGCAGGACGGACCTCAAAGTTAACCAATTAGATCTGCAGCCTAGATTCATCATCCTGCTGCTACATCATCCTATAAAATCAGCATAGGCTGCATAACATACTGGCACAGAGTGTCGTCAAGTGTTGAGTAGCCAATCTATGGTTCTGGGCCAAAAGATACCCTATTCCCAATGGGTCCCTATTCCCAATGGGTCCTTTGGGACACATGCTATGTATTCCTGGCACACAGAAAGTGTGTAGTCCAGTGTGGAGTGGCATGCTGTTATGTAGCCCATGGCTGGCATGTTGTGCGTTCAAATCAGTGGATTTAGTTTGTATTGTCAGTCACACCTCAAAGACAGCAGAGGAGAGAGAACAGTGAGTTACAGTGGGGAAAAAAAGTATTTAGTCAGCCACCAATTGTGCAAGTTCTCCCACTTAAAAAGATGAGAGAGGCCTGTAATTTTCATCATAGGTACACGTCAACTATGACAGACAAAATGAGAAGAAAAAAAATCCTGAAAATCACATTGTAGGATTTTTTATGAAATTATTTGCAAATTATGGTGGAAAATAAGTATTTGGTCAATAACAAACGTTTATCAATACTTTGTTATATACCCTTTGTTGGCAATGACACAGGTCAAACGTTTTCTGTAAGTCTTCACAAGGTTTTCACACACTGTTGCTGGTATTTTGGCCCATTCCTCCATGCAGATCTCCTCTAGAGCAGTGATGTTTTGGGGCTGTCGCTGGGCAACACGGACTTTCAACTCCCTCCAAAGATTTCTATGGGGTTGAGATCTGGAGACTGGCTAGGCCACTCCAGGACCTTGAAATGGTTCTTACGAAGCCACTCCGTTGCCCGGGCGGTGTGTTTGGGATCATTGTCATGCTGAAAGACCCAGCCACGTTTCATCTTCAATGCCCTTGCTGATGGAAGGAGGTTTTCACTCAAAATCTCACGATACAAGGCCCCATTCATTCTTTCCTTTACACGGATCAGTCGTCCTGGTCCCTTTGCAGAAAAAACAGCCCCAAAGCATGATGTTTCCACCCCCCATGCTTCACAGTAGGTATGGTGTTCTTTGGATGCAACTCAGCATTCTTTGTCCTCCAAACACGACGAGGTTGAGTTTTTACCAAAAAGTTATATTTTGGTTTCATCTGACCATATGACATTCTCCCAATCCTCTTCTGGATCATCCAAATGCACTCTAGCAAACTTCAGACGGGCCTGGACATGTACTGGCTTAAGCAGGGGACACGTCTGGCACTGCAGGATTTGAGTCCCTGGCGGCGTAGTGTGTTACTGATGGTAGGCTTTGTTACTTTGGTCCCAGCTCTCTGCAGGTCATTCACTAGGTCCCCCCGTGTGGTTCTGGGATTTTTGCTCACCGTTCTTGTGATCATTTTGACCCCACGGGGTGAGATCTTGCGTGGAGCCCCAGATCTAGGGAGATTATCAGTGGTCTTGTATGTCTTCCATTTCCTAATAATTTCTCCCACAGTTGATTTCTTCAAACCAAGTTGCT